>NW_028171977.1:145000-167134 GCF_963971535.1 Notolepis coatsorum
GTGTGGTGGTGAGAGGTTAACCGTCTGTAGTGTGGTAGTGAAAGGTTCACCTTCTATAGTGTGGAAGTGAAAGGGTTAACCGTCTGTAGTGTGGTAGTGAAAGGTTAATTGTCTGTAGTATGATAGTGACAGATTGACCTTCTGTAGTGTGGTAGTGAAAGGTTATCCTTCTGTGGTGTGATAGTGAAAGGGTTAACCTTGATTATTTAGCTTTGTCTTTAAGGTTAAGCTTCCGACGTCAAGTTGGTTAGGTTTAGTGCTCTGGTTAGGGTCTGGTTAAGGTTAGGCATTGTTTCGGAGTTGGTTAAGGTTAGGGTTTGTCTTAGAGAATGGCAATATTCTTTCTATGGTTAAGGTTAGGGTTAGGCATGGTTAAGGTTAAGGTTAAGGTTAGGCATTGTTTCGGAGTTGGTTAAGGTTAGAGTTTGTCTTAAGGAGTGGCAATATTCTTTCTATGGTTAAGGTTAAGGTTAGGGTTAGGGTTAGGGTTAGGGTTAGGGTTAGGGCTTTGGGTTTTGCGGGCGGCCACTCCCCAGTAGGTTAGTACTAGTTTGGTATAGAGTGGTCGGCGGCTGGGGGGTGCACGGTCCTCATCCATTGCTTGGCTTCCTACTGGGTCTTAGAGGCAGAAAAGAGAACCCTTATGGGCTCAAGGGACCACTCCAGTTTCCAGATTTGTTTGTGCTGATGTTCACCCGTTCCCCTGAGGAGGTACGAGGGGTCACGTCGTCATCTAGTTTTTAACCTGATGTGTATCCATACCCCTGAGGAGGTAGAGGGGGGCACAATTATTTTAATAATTCATCTCTTTGTAATGTAAGTGTTTCACATGATGTGCTTTCATACCCCTGAGGAGGTAGAGAATTTAAGTCGTCGCCTGATGTGCCTTCAAACCCCTGTGGAGGTAGAGAATTTTATTCATTATTTGGTCCATTCTTTTGAAGCGGGATGGCGCCCTATATAGGTGGTTTTTGGTATTCATTTTTTATTTTTTAATAATTCATTTTTTTGTAATATAGGTGTTTTCATATGGTGTGCTTTCATACCCCTGAGGAGGTAGAGATTCTAAGTCGTCACATGATGTGTCTTCATACCCCTGAGGAGGTAGAGAGTCTAGGTTATTTATACTTAGATAGATAGGTAAATAGTTAGTTAAGGTCGGTTGTTTGTAGTTACATTGTTTTTGAATGGTTTCTGCTTTTCTACTCCTGTGGACCAGTTACGAGGAAGTTACACTCTAGACCAGGCTTAGGCTTAGGTTCTGGCTTTGGGTTTTGCGGGCGGCCACTCCCCAGTAGGTTAGTACTAGTTTGGTATAGAGTGGTCGGCGGCTGGGGGGTTGCACGGTCCTCATCCATTGCTTGGCTTCCTACTGGGTCTAGAGGCAGAAAAGAGAACCATTATGGGCTCAAGGGACCACTCCAGTTTCCAGATTTGTTTGTGCTGATGTTCACCCGTACCCCTGAGGAGGTATGAGGGGTCACGTCGTCATCTAGTTTTTAACCTGATGTGCATCCATACCCCTGAGGAGGTAGAGGGGGGCACAATTATTTTAATAATTCATCTCTTTGTAATATAAGTGTTTCACATGATGTGCTTTCATACCCCTGAGGAGGTAGAGAATTTAAGTCGTCACCTGATGTGCCTTCAAACCCCTGTGGAGGTAGAGAATTTTATTCATTATTTGGTCCATTCTTTTGAAGCGGGATGGCGCCCTCTATAGGTGGTTTTTGGTATTCATTTTTTATTTTTTAATAATTCATTTTTTTGTAATATAGGTGTTTTCACATGATGTGTTTTCATACCCCTGAGGAGGTAGAGATTCTAAGTCGTCACATGATGTGTCTTCATACCCCTGAGGAGGTAGAGAGTCTAGGTTATTTATACTTAGATAGATAGGTAAATAGTTAGTTAAGGTCGGTTGTTTGTAGTTACATTGTTTTTGAATGGTTTCTGCTTTTCTACTCCTGTGGACCAGTTACGAGGAAGTTACACTCTAGACCAGGCTTAGGCTTAGGTTCTGGCTTTGGGTTTTGCGGGCGGCCACTCCCCAGTAGGTTAGTACTAGTTTGGTATAGAGTGGTCGGCGGCTGGGGGGGTGCACGGTCCTCATCCATTGCTTGGCTTCCTACTGGGTCTAGAGGCAGAAAAGAGAACCATTATGGGCTCAAGGGACCACTCCAGTTTCCAGATTTGTTTGTGCTGATGTTCACCCGTTCCCCTGAGGAGGTATGAGGGGTCACGTCGTAATCTAGTTTTTAACCTGATGTGCATCCATACCCCTGAGGAGGTAGAAGGGGGCACAATTATTTTAATAATTCATCTCTTTGTAATATAAGTGCTTCCCATGATGTGCTTTCATACCCCTGAGGAGGTAGAGAATCTAAGTCGTCACATGATGTGCCTTCAAACCCCTGTGGAGGTAGAGAATTTTATTCATTATTTGGTCCGTTCTTTTGAAGTGGGATGGTGCCCTCTATAGGTGGTTTTTGGTATTCATTTTTTATTTTTTAATAATTCATTTTTTTGTAATATAGGTGTTTTCACATGGTGTGCTTTCATACCCCTGAGGAGGTAGAGATTCTAAGTCGTCACATGATGTGTCTTCATACCCCTGAGGAGGTAGAGAGTCTAGGTTATTTATACTTAGATAGATAGGTAAATAGTTAGTTAAGGTCGGTTGTTTGTAGTTACATTGTTTTTGAATGGTTTCTGCTTTTCTACTCCTGTGGACCAGTTACGAGGAAGTTACACTCTAGACCAGGCTTAGGCTTAGGTTCTGGCTTTGGGTTTTGCGGGCGGCCACTCCCCAGTAGGTTAGTACTAGTTTGGTATAGAGTGGTCGGCGGCTGGGGGGGTGCACGGTCCTCATCCATTGCTTGGCTTCCTACTGGGTCTAGAGGCAGAAAAGAGAACCATTATGGGCTCAAGGGACCACTCCAGTTTCCAGATTTGTTTGTGCTGATGTTCACCCGTACCCCTGAGGAGGTATGAGGGGTCACGTCGTCATCTAGTTTTTAACCTGATGTGCATCCATACCCCTGAGGAGGTAGAGGTGGGCACAATTATTTTAATAATTCATCTCTTTGTAATATAAGTGTTTCACATGATGTGCTTTCATACCCCTGAGGAGGTAGAGAATTTAAGTCGTCACATGATGTGCCTTCAAACCCCTGTGGAGGTAGAGAATTTTGTTCATTATTTGGTCCATTCTTTTGAAGCGGGATGGCGCCCTCTATAGGTGGTTTTTGGTATTCATTTTTTTTATTTTTTAATAATTCATTTTTTTGTAATATAGGTGTTTTCACATGGTGTGCTTTCATACCCCTGAGGAGGTAGAGATTCTAAGTCGTCACCTGATGTGTCTTCATACCCCTGAGGAGGTAGAGAGTCTAGGTTATTTATACTTAGATAGATAGGTAAATAGTTAGTTAAGGTCGGTTGTTTGTAGTTACATTGTTTTTGAATGGTTTCTGCTTTTCTACTCCTGTGGACCAGTTACGAGGAAGTTACACTCTAGACCAGGCTTAGGCTTAGGTTCGGGCTTTGGATTTTGCGGGCGGCCACTCCCCAGTAGGTTAGTACTAGTTTGGTATAGAGTGGTCGGCGGCTGGGGGGGTGCACAGTCCTCATCCATTGCTTGGCTTCCTACTGGGTCTAGAGGCAGAAAAGAGAACCATTATGGGCTCAAGGGACCACTCCAGTTTCCAGATTTGTTTGTGCTGATGTTCACCCGTTCCCCTGAGGAGGTATGAGGGGTCACGTCGTAATCTAGTTTTTAACCTGATGTGCATCCATACCCCTGAGGAGGTAGAAGGGGGCACAATTATTTTAATAATTCATCTCTTTGTAATATAAGTGCTTCACATGATGTGCTTTCATACCCCTGAGGAGGTAGAGAATCTAAGTCGTCACATGATGTGCCTTCAAACCCCTGTGGAGGTAGAGAATTTTGTTCATTATTTGGTCCATTCTTTTGAAGCGGGATGGCGCCCTCTATAGGTGGTTTTTGGTATTCATTTTTTTATTTTTTAATAATTCATTTTTTTTGTAATATAGGTGTTTTCACATGGTGTGCTTTCATACCCCTGAGGAGGTAGAGATTCTAAGTCGTCACATGATGTGTCTTCTTTTTAACCATTCTTTTGAAGCGGGATGGCGCCCTCTATAGGTCGTTTTTGGTATTCATTTTTTAATTTTTTAATAATTCATTTTTTTGTAATATAGGTGTTTTCACATGATGTGCTTTCATACCCCTGAGGAGGTAGAGAATCTAAGTAGTCACATGATGTGTCTTCATACCCCTGAGGAGGTAGAGAGTCTAAGTTTATTCATTTTTGATTTTTTTAATAATTTTTTTATTAATTTTTTTTAATAATTTTTTTAATAATTCATCTCTTTGTAATATAAGTGCTTCACATGATGTGCTTTCATACCCCTGAGGAGGTAGAGAATCTAAGTCGTCACATGATGTGCCTTCAAACCCCTGTGGAGGTAGAGAATTGTATTCATTTTTTGGTCCATTCTTTTGAAGCGGGATGGCGCCCTCTATAGGTCGTTTTTGGTATTCATTTTTTAATTTTTTAATAATTCATTTTTTTGTAATATAGGTGTTTTCACATGATGTGCTTTCATACCCCTGAGGAGGTAGAGAATCTAAGTCGTCACATGATGTGTCTTCATACCCCTGAGGAGGTAGAGAGTCTAAGTTTATTCATTTTTGATTTTTTTAATAATTTTTTTATTAATTTTTTTTAATAATTTTTTTAATAATTCATCTCTTTGTAATATAAGTGCTTCACATGATGTGCTTTCATACCCCCGAGGAGGTAGAGAATCTAAGTCGTCACATGATGTGCCTTCAAACCACTGTGGAGGTAGAGAATTGTATTCATTTTTTGGTCCATTCTTTTGAAGCGGGATGGCACCCTCTATAGGTCGTTTTTGGTATTCATTTTTTAATTTTTTAATAATTCATTTTTTTGTAATATAGGTGTTTTCACATGATGTGCTTTCATACCCCTGAGGAGGTAGAGAATCTAAGTCGTCACATGATGTGTCTTCATACCCCTGAGGAGGTAGAGAGTCTAAGTTTATTCATTTTTGATTTTTTTAATAATTTTTTTATTAATTTTTTTTAATAATTATTTTAATAATTCATCTCTTTGTAATATAAGTGCTTCACATGATGTGCTTTCATACCCCTGAGGAGGTAGAGAATCTAAGTCGTCACATGATGTGCCTTCAAACCCCTGTGGAGGTAGAGAATTTTATTCATTATTTGGTCCATTCTTTTGAAGCGGGATGGCGCCCTCTATAGGTGGTTTTTGGTATTCATTTTTTATTTTTTAATAATTCATTTTTTTGTAATATAGGTGTTTTCACATGGTGTGCTTTCATACCCCTGAGGAGGTAGAGATTCTAAGTCGTCACCTGATGTGTCTTCATACCCCTGAGGAGGTAGAGAGTCTAGGTTATTTATACTTAGATAGATAGGTAAATAGTTAGTTAAGGTCGGTTGTTTGTAGTTACATTGTTTTTGAATGGTTTCTGCTTTTCTACTCCTGTGGACCAGTTACGAGGAAGTTACACTCTAGACCAGGCTTAGGCTTAGGTTCGGGCTTTGGATTTTGCGGGCGGCCACTCCCCAGTAGGTTAGTACTAGTTTGGTATAGAGTGGTCGGCGGCTGGGGGGGTGCACGGTCCTCATCCATTGCTTGGCTTCCTACTGGGTCTAGAGGCAGAAAAGAGAACCATTATGGGCTCAAGGGACCACTCCAGTTTCCAGATTTGTTTGTGCTGATGTTCACCCGTTCCCCTGAGGAGGTATGAGGGGTCACGTCGTAATCTAGTTTTTAACCTGATGTGCATCCATACCCCTGAGGAGGTAGAAGGGGGCACAATTATTTTAATAATTCATCTCTTTGTAATATAAGTGCTTCACATGATGTGCTTTCATACCCCTGAGGAGGTAGAGAATCTAAGTCGTCACATGATGTGCCTTCAAACCCCTGTGGAGGTAGAGAATTTTGTTCATTATTTGGTCCATTCTTTTGAAGCGGGATGGCGCCCTCTATAGGTGGTTTTTGGTATTCATTTTTTTATTTTTTAATAATTCATTTTTTTTGTAATATAGGTGTTTTCACATGGTGTGCTTTCATACCCCTGAGGAGGTAGAGATTCTAAGTCGTCACATGATGTGTCTTCTTTTTAACCATTCTTTTGAAGCGGGATGGCGCCCTCTATAGGTCGTTTTTGGTATTCATTTTTTAATTTTTTAATAATTCATTTTTTTGTAATATAGGTGTTTTCACATGATGTGCTTTCATACCCCTGAGGAGGTAGAGAATCTAAGTAGTCACATGATGTGTCTTCATACCCCTGAGGAGGTAGAGAGTCTAAGTTTATTCATTTTTGATTTTTTTAATAATTTTTTTATTAATTTTTTTTAATAATTTTTTTAATAATTCATCTCTTTGTAATATAAGTGCTTCACATGATGTGCTTTCATACCCCTGAGGAGGTAGAGAATCTAAGTCGTCACATGATGTGCCTTCAAACCCCTGTGGAGGTAGAGAATTGTATTCATTTTTTGGTCCATTCTTTTGAAGCGGGATGGCGCCCTCTATAGGTCGTTTTTGGTATTAATTTTTTAATTTTTTAATAATTCATTTTTTTGTAATATAGGTGTTTTCACATGATGTGCTTTCATACCCCTGAGGAGGTAGAGAATCTAAGTCGTCACATGATGTGTCTTCATACCCCTGAGGAGGTAGAGAGTCTAAGTTTATTCATTTTTGATTTTTTTAATAATTTTTTTATTAATTTTTTTTAATAATTTTTTTAATAATTCATCTCTTTGTAATATAAGTGCTTCACATGATGTGCTTTCATACCCCCGAGGAGGTAGAGAATCTAAGTCGTCACATGATGTGCCTTCAAACCCCTGTGGAGGTAGAGAATTGTATTCATTTTTTGGTCCATTCTTTTGAAGCGGGATGGCGCCCTCTATAGGTCGTTTTTGGTATTCATTTTTTAATTTTTTAATAATTCATTTTTTTGTAATATAGGTGTTTTCACATGATGTGCTTTCATACCCCTGAGGAGGTAGAGAATCTAAGTCGTCACATGATGTGTCTTCATACCCCTGAGGAGGTAGAGAGTCTAAGTTTATTCATTTTTGATTTTTTTAATAATTTTTTTTATTAATTTTTTTTAATAATTATTTTAATAATTCATCTCTTTGTAATATAAGTGCTTCACATGATGTGCTTTCATACCCCTGAGGAGGTAGAGAATCTAAGTCGTCACATGATGTGCCTTCAAACCCCTGTGGAGGTAGAGAATTTTATTCATTATTTGGTCCATTCTTTTGAAGCGGGATGGCGCCCTCTATAGGTGGTTTTTGGTATTCATTTTTTATTTTTTTATAATTCATTTTTTTGTAATATAGGTGTTTTCACATGGTGTGCTTTCATACCCCTGAGGAGGTAGAGATTCTAAGTCGTCACATGATGTGTCTTCATACCCCTGAGGAGGTAGAGAGTCTAGGTTATTTATACTTAGATAGATAGGTAAATAGTTAGTTAAGGTCGGTTGTTTGTAGTTACATTGTTTTTGAATGGTTTCTGCTTTTCTACTCCTGTGGACCAGTTACGAGGAAGTTACACTCTAGACCAGGCTTAGGCTTAGGTTCGGGCTTTGGTCCTATTTCTAATTTCTATTGCCCTTTTTCTTTTAAAAAGGGAATACATTTTTTGGAGGTTACGTTTGGATTTTAGGTGGGATACTTGCTTCACCTTGTCCAAGCGTACGCTTTTTGTTTGTTTTGTTAGGTGTCAATTAACGGATAAACTCTTCAGTAATGTCACCCTGGGTCATAAGACGTTTCGGCCGTAGTACAGACTCATATATTTGTATATATGAGTAAGTACACACTATACGTCCTCGTCAGGGGCGGCCCGTCCGTTTAGAGGTGATCAGCCTCGGGACTGTTTATCCGTTTTTTTTGTCCAATTGGTTTTTTTTGGGGGGGAGAAAGTTGGAAGGGAGGGGTGTGTCTGAATATAAGTCTAATTTTGTAGATATTTACAGTAAGTTTAATCTAAATATATACACCCGTTTGTGTATATGTGGATATATATCTCACGTATAAGTGTGTATATATGTCCTTTGTAGAGATATTCTCTGGTAGTTGTTTTACAGTTGATTTATAGTCTTGTTTTCAAGTGTGCAGTGCCTAAAACCTATACCTGTACAGTTGTATGTTGTACATGCATATGTATTTACTCAATGCACACGTGTGTACCCGACTTTTGTAATGTTAGTCCTTTGTAAGTAATGATTCTATGGTTAGGTATATGATCCTGCTGTATGATATACAGTGTACACACTCTCTACATATATATGTGTATTTCTCATATATATGTATTTAGTGCCTACTGTGTATATGATAGTAACAGTTTTGTTTATGGATTGAGTCTTCCTGTACGGTTTGGAAGTTTGTCAGTCCTCGTAGCTATGCAAGATTTGTTTGTTTTACCAATTTCAGCGTTTTTTTGCGCTCGGTCCTTGTGTAAGTTGTGTCTATACTCGTTTGAGATGACCGTATCCCAGGATTGGGTAGTGGGTCATGTGGGACTTATAAATAGTAAAGTCCCCCGATTTGTTTGTTTTTATAAATTTTTAGCGTTTTTTGTTGTGCTTCGCCGTACTTGTTCGTAGGAGCCTCAACAATTTTTCAGAGTATTAATTTTGGGATTAATATTAATATTTATTTATCAATAATCAATCAATTGTCAATTAATCAATTATTAATCAATCAATGTCAATATACAATCAATCAATTAATCCATTAATCAATCAATGTCAACACCCAACCAATCGATCTATTACCAATCAATCAATGTCAACATATAATCGACCAATTAATCATTAATTAATCAATGCTAACATATATTTAACCAATCAATCACTAATCAATCAATGTTAACATGTAATTGATCAGTCAATCACCAATCAATCAATGTCAACATATAACCAATCAATTGATCCACTAATCAATAAACGTTAACATATAATTAATCAATTAACTGTTACTTAGTTAAAAAGTGGATGCGTTTTTTTTCTTTTTTTTCTCCAAAAGGGAGGAGATGTGAGTGAATTTTGATTCCTGTATTTTATTCCCCTAGTGGGTCTGTTCCTACTTCTGGTCAAGGTTGGATAAAATGTATTTCTTTTTCTGTTTGTAAGGAGGAATCTATTTTTGAAAAGACGTGTAGGTGTAAGTATGTAGTGGTATGCTCGGGCTCTGGAAGGCCCTTAGAAGATTGTTAATAGATATTTACCTCAGTGTTAACGAGGAGCCTTTCACACCCCCGTTTCGACACTGTGTTGGGACCTGATAGAGGCCTAAATCCTTGTTCTTCGTCGTGTCAAGAACTGTTATTTCTTATGTGAGGCTTCTAAGAAGTACAAAGTTTAATTTTCTCTGTTTTCTGTAAACCAAGTGGACTTCCGGGGTATTGCTCGTACCCCTTGGTCAAACTTGAGTTTAGAGAAATAGAAATTACTTTGTAAGCCTACTGAATCTAACAGTTCCTTCCACGCTATTGGGCTACCGAAACGAAATTACGTTTTGGCTCCCACCTCCCCCCAGTTTACTCAAGTTGGTTGAAGATGCTGAAGTTTTGTTGGCTGGTTCTTGGAAGGTGAAGTGGATTCTGGGATGTTGGATGTGATGGTCTCTCTGGAGTTAGTTGGTCTCAGGATGTGGTCTCTGGATACTCTTGGTCTCGTCTCAGCTTTTGGATCAGTGGTTGTTGGTGATTTTTTGGATAATTTAGCTGGTGGGGTCACTGTTCTCATTGTGTATTACAGCGGCGGTGTTATAAATTGTGTTCTTGTTGATTTGTGTAGAAAGTTTCTGTTTTGGGTTTATTCTGTAGTAATCAGTCAGTTTGTTCCTTGTGTGTGGTTAGAATTATGTTTTTTAATTTTTTATGTGTTCAATTTCATGTTTTAGTGGTATTTTTGTCATTACCCAGAATCCCCGGGAGATTTTATGCAGATTTTATGCAGATTCGGTTCCTCTCGGCCAATCATAGGCCGATCTCGTGTACCAATTTGTTTTTGGCTTATAGTTAAAAAAAAATTGCATTTACGAGACAGGATGTTATTTAGTAAACCATAGCCCAATGTGCGAGGTACGCACTGGTGTAAGTTTCATGTGATTCTGATTAGAACTGCTCTTCGGACGACAATATGCTTTTTTTTAGTTCTGTGTGTTAAAGTCAGAATTTTTTCTGTGTATTTTTTCTCTCGGCCAATCTCGTATACCAATTTGTTTTTGGCTTATAGTTTCAATTTCTGTGCATTCACGAGACAGGATGTTATTTAGTAAACCATTGCCCAATGTGCGAGGTACGCACTGGTGTAAGTTTCATGTGATTCTGATTAGAACTGCTCTTCGGACGACAATATGCTTTTTTTGAGTTATGTGTGTTAAAGTCAGAATTTTTTCTGTGTATTTTTTCTCTCGGCCAATCTCGTATACCAATTTGTTTTTGGCTTATAGTTTCAATTTCTGTGCATTCACGAGACAGGATGTTATTTAGTAAACCATAGCCCAATGTGCGAGGTACGCACTGGTGTAAGTTTCATGTGATTCTGATTAGAACTGCTCTTCGGACGACAATATGCTTTTTTTGAGTTCTGTGTGTTAAAGTCAGAATTTTTTCTGTGTATTTTTTCTCTCGGCCAATCTCGTATACCAATTTGTTTTTGGCTTATAGTTTCAATTTCTGTGCATTCACGAGACAGGATGTTATTTAGTAAACCATAGCCCAAAGTGCGAGGTACGCACTGGTGTAAGTTTCATGTGATTCTGATTAGAACTGCTCTTCGGACGACAATATGCTTTTTTTGAGTTCTGTGTGTTAAAGTCAGAATTTTTTCTGTGTATTTTTTCTCTCGGCCAATCTCGTATACCAATTTGTTTTTGGCTTATAGTTTCAATTTCTGTGCATTCACGAGACAGGATGTTATTTAGTAAACCATAGCCCAAAGTGCGAGGTACGCACTGGTGTAAGTTTCATGTGATTCTGATTAGAACTGCTCTTCGGACGACAATATGCTTTTTTTGAGTTCTGTGTGTTAAAGTCAGAATTTTTTCTGTGTATTTTTTCTCTCGGCCAATCTCGTATACCAATTTGTTTTTGGCTTATAGTTTCAATTTCTGTGCATTCACGAGACAGGATGTTATTTAGTAAACCATTGCCCAATGTGCGAGGTACGCACTGGTGTAAGTTTCATGTGATTCTGATTAGAACTGCTCTTCGGACGACAATATGCTTTTTTTGAGTTCTGTGTGTTAAAGTCAGAATTTTTTCTGTGTATTTTTTCTCTCGGCCAATCTCGTATACCAATTTGTTTTTGGCTTATAGTTTCAATTTCTGTGCATTCACGAGACAGGATGTTATTTAGTAAACCATTGCCCAATGTGCGAGGTACGCACTGGTGTAAGTTTCATGTGATTCTGATTAGAACTGCTCTTTGGACGACAATATGCTTTTTTTGAGTTCTGTGTGTTAAAGTCAGAATTTTTTCTGTGTATTTTTTCTCTCGGCCAATCTCGTATACCAATTTGTTTTTGGCTTATAGTTTCAATTTCTGTGCATTCACGAGACAGGATGTTATTTAGTAAACCATAGCCCAAAGTGCGAGGTACGCACTGGTGTAAGTTTCATGTGATTCTGATTAGAACTGCTCTTCGGACGACAATATGCTTTTTTTTAGTTCTGTGTGTTAAAGTCAGAATTTTTTCTGTGTATTTTTTCTCTCGGCCAATCTCGTATACCAATTTGTTTTTGGCTTATAGTTTCAATTTCTGTGCATTCACGAGACAGGATGTTATTTAGTAAACCATTGCCCAATGTGCGAGGTACGCACTGGTGTAAGTTTCATGTGATTCTGATTAGAACTGCTCTTTGGACGACAATATGCTTTTTTTGAGTTCTGTGTGTTAAAGTCAGAATTTTTTCTGTGTATTTTTTCTCTCGGCCAATCTCGTATACCAATTTGTTTTTGGCTTATAGTTTCAATTTCTGTGCATTCACGAGACAGGATGTTATTTAGTAAACCATAGCCCAATGTGCGAGGTACGCACTGGTGTAAGTTTCATGTGATTCTGATTAGAACTGCTCTTCGGACGACAATATGCTTTTTTTGAGTTCTGTGTGTTAAAGTCAGAATTTTTTCTGTGTATTTTTTCTCTCGGCCAATCTCGTATACCAATTTGTTTTTGGCTTATAGTTTCAATTTCTGTGCATTCACGAGACAGGATGTTATTTAGTAAACCATAGCCCAAAGTGCGAGGTACGCACTGGTGTAAGTTTCATGTGATTCTGATTAGAACTGCTCTTCGGACGACAATATGCTTTTTTTGAGTTCTGTGTGTTAAAGTCAGAATTTTTTCTGTGTATTTTTTCTCTCGGCCAATCTCGTATACCAATTTGTTTTTGGCTTATAGTTTCAATTTCTGTGCATTCACGAGACAGGATGTTATTTAGTAAACCATTGCCCAATGTGCGAGGTACGCACTGGTGTAAGTTTCATGTGATTCTGATTAGAACTGCTCTTTGGACGACAATATGCTTTTTTTGAGTTCTGTGTGTTAAAGTCAGAATTTTTTCTGTGTATTTTTTCTCTCGGCCAATCTCGTATACCAATTTGTTTTTGGCTTATAGTTTCAATTTCTGTGCATTCACGAGACAGGATGTTATTTAGTAAACCATAGCCCAATGTGCGAGGTACGCACTGGTGTAAGTTTCATGTGATTCTGATTAGAACTGCTCTTCGGACGACAATATGCTTTTTTTGAGTTCTGTGTGTTAAAGTCAGAATTTTTTCTGTGTATTTTTTCTCTCGGCCAATCTCGTATACCAATTTGTTTTTGGCTTATAGTTTCAATTTCTGTGCATTCACGAGACAGGATGTTATTTAGTAAACCATAGCCCAAAGTGCGAGGTACGCACTGGTGTAAGTTTCATGTGATTCTGATTAGAACTGCTCTTCGGACGACAATATGCTTTTTTTGAGTTCTGTGTGTTAAAGTCAGAATTTTTTCTGTGTATTTTTTCTCTCGGCCAATCTCGTATACCAATTTGTTTTTGGCTTATAGTTTCAATTTCTGTGCATTCACGAGACAGGATGTTATTTAGTAAACCATTGCCCAATGTGCGAGGTACGCACTGGTGTAAGTTTCATGTGATTCTGATTAGAACTGCTCTTTGGACGACAATATGCTTTTTTTGAGTTCTGTGTGTTAAAGTCAGAATTTTTTCTGTGTATTTTTTCTCTCTGCCAATCTCGTATACCAATTTGTTTTTGGCTTATAGTTTCAATTTCTGTGCATTCACGAGACAGGATGTTATTTAGTAAACCATAGCCCAATGTGCGAGGTACGCACTGGTGTAAGTTTCATGTGATTCTGATTAGAACTGCTCTTCGGACGACAATATGCTTTTTTTTAGTTCTGTGTGTTAAAGTCAGAATTTTTTCTGTGTATTTTTTCTCTCGGCCAATCTCGTATACCAATTTGTTTTTGGCTTATAGTTTCAATTTCTGTGCATTCACGAGACAGGATGTTATTTAGTAAACCATAGCCCAAAGTGCGAGGTACGCACTGGTGTAAGTTTCATGTGATTCTGATTAGAACTGCTCTTCGGACGACAATATGCTTTTTTTGAGTTCTGTGTGTTAAAGTCAGAGTTTTTTCTGTGTATTTTTTCTCTCGGCCAATCTCGTATACCAATTTGTTTTTGGCTTATAGTTTCAATTTCTGTGCATTCACGAGACAGGATGTTATTTAGTAAACCATAGCCCAATGTGCGAGGTACGCACTGGTGTAAGTTTCATGTGATTCTGATTAGAACTGCTCTTCGGACGACAATATGCTTTTTTTGAGTTCTGTGTGTTAAAGTCAGAATTATTTCTGTGTATTTTTTCTCTCGGCCAATCTCGTATACCAATTTGTTTTTGGCTTATAGTTTCAATTTCTGTGCATTCACGAGACAGGATGTTATTTAGTAAACCATAGCCCAAAGTGCGAGGTACGCACTGGTGTAAGTTTCATGTGATTCTGATTAGAACTGCTCTTCGGACGACAATATGCTTTTTTTGAGTTCTGTGTGTTAAAGTCAGAGTTTTTTCTGTGTATTTTTTCTCTCGGCCAATCTCGTATACCAATTTGTTTTTGGCTTATAGTTTCAATTTCTGTGCATTCACGAGACAGGATGTTATTTAGTAAACCATTGCCCAATGTGCGAGGTACGCACTGGTGTAAGTTTCATGTGATTCTGATTAGAACTGCTCTTTGGACGACAATATGCTTTTTTTGAGTTCTGTGTGTTAAAGTCAGAATTTTTTCTGTGTATTTTTTCTCTCGGCCAATCTTGTATACCAATTTGTTTTTGGCTTATAGTTTCAATTTCTGTGCATTCACGAGACAGGATGTTATTTAGTAAACCATAGCCCAATGTGCGAGGTACGCACTGGTGTGAGTTTCATGTGATTCTGATTAGAACTGCTCTTCGGACGACAATATGCTTTTTTTGAGTTCTGTGTGTTAAAGTCAGAATCATGGTTAAGGTTAAGGTTAGGCATTGTTTCGGAGTTGGTTAAGGTTAGAGTTTGTCTTAAGGAGTGGCAATATTCTTTCTATGGTTAAGGTTAAGGTTAGGCATGGTTGAGGTTAGGGTTAAGGTTAGGCATGGTTGAGGTTAAGTTTAAGGTTAGGCATCATTCATCCCTTTGTAATATAAGTGTTGTACATGATGTGCTTTCATACCCCTGAGGAGGTAGAGAATTAAAGTCGTCACATGGTGTGTCTTCCTATCCCTGAGGAGATAGAGAATTTAAGTTATTAATTTTTGATTTTAATAATTTAGTGTAGTAGTCTGTAGTGTGGTAGTGAGAGGTTAACCGTCTGCAGTGTTGTAGTGAAAGGTTAGCCTTCTATAGTGTGGAAGTGAAAGGGTTAACCGTCTGTAGTGTGATAGTGAAACGGTTTAACTGTCTATAGTGTGGTAGTGTAAGGTTAACTGTCTGTAGTATGATAGTGACAGATTAGCCTTCTGTAGTATGGTAGTGAAAGGTTAGCCTTCTATAGTGTGATAATGAAAGGGTTAACCGTCTGTAGTGTGATAGTGAAAAGGTTAACTGTCTGTAGTGTGGTAGTGAAAGGTTAACTATCTGTAGTATGATAGTGACAGATTAGCCTTCTGTAGTGTGGTAGTGAAGGTTAACTTTCTATAGTGTGATAGTGAAAGGGTTATCCTTCCGTAGTGTGGTAGTGAAATGGTTACCTGTTTATAGTGTGGTAGTGAAAGTTTAAATGTCTGTAGTCTGATAGTGACAGATTAACCTTCTGTAGTGTGGTAGTGGAAGGGTTAACCTCCTGTAGTGTGATAGTGGAAGGTTAACCTTCTGTAGTGTGGTAGTGAAGGTTTAGTCTTCTCTGGTGTTGAGGCAGATAACTTCATGATTCAAGGTCCTGTGTTTACATTCTATCATGTAATGTCTCTTGTGTAGTGAAAGGTTAGCCTTCTATAGTGTGGTAGTGAGAGGGTTTAGCTGTCTATAGTGTGATAGTGAGAGGGTTGACCGTCTGTAGTGTGGTGGTGAGGGGTTGACCGTCTGTAGTGTGGTAGTGGAAGGTTAACCTTCTATAGTGTGGAAGTGAAAGGGTTAACCGTCTGTAGTGTGATAGTGAAACGGTTAACTGTCTATAGTGTGGTAGTGAAAGGTTAACTGTCTGTAGTATGATAGTGACAGATTGACCTTCTGTAGTGTGGTAGTGAAAGGTTATCCTTCTGTGGTGTGATAGTAAAAGGGTTAACCTTGATTATTTTGCTTTGCCTTTAAGGTTGAGCTTCAGACGTCAAGTTGGTTAAGTTTAATGCTCTGGTTAGGGTCTGGTTAAGGTTAGGCATTGTTTCGGAGTTGGTTAAGGTTAGAGTTTGTCTTAGAGAATGGCAATATTCTTTCTATGGTTAAGGTTAAGGTTAGGCATGGTTAAGGTTAAGGTTAAGGTTAGGCATTGTTTCGGAGTTGGTTAAGGTTAGAGTTTGTCTTAAGGAGTGGCAATATTCTTTCTATGGTTAAGGTTAAGGTTAGGCATGGTTGAGGTTAGGGTTAAGGTTAGGCATGGTTGAGGTTAAGTTTAAGGTTAGGCATCATTCATCACTTTGTAATATAAGTGTTGTACATGATGTGCTTTCATACCCCTGAGGAGGTAGAGAATTAAAGTCGTCACATGGTGTGTCTTCCTATCCCTGAGGAGATAGAGAATTTAAGTTATTAATTTTTGATTTTAATAATTTAGTGTAGTAGTCTGTAGTGTGGTAGTGAGAGGTTAACCGTCTGCAGTGTTGTAGTGAAAGGTTAGCCTTCTATAGTGTGGAAGTGAAAGGGTTAACCGTCTGTAGTGTGATAGTGAAACGGTTTAACTGTCTATAGTGTGGTAGTGTAAGGTTAACTGTCTGTAGTATGATAGTGACAGATTAGCCTTCTGTAGTATGGTAGTGAAAGGTTAGCCTTCTATAGTGTGATAATGAAAGGGTTAACCGTCTGTAGTGTGATAGTGAAAAGGTTAACTGTCTGTAGTGTGGTAGTGAAAGGTTAACTATCTGTAGTATGATAGTGATAGATTAGCCTTCTGTAGTGTGGTAGTGAAGGTTAACTTTCTATAGTGTGATAGTGAAAGGGTTATCCTTCCGTAGTGTGGTAGTGAAATGGTTACCTGTTTATAGTGTGGTAGTGAAAGTTTAAATGTCTGTAGTCTGATAGTGACAGATTAACCTTCTGTAGTGTGGTAGTGGAAGGGTTAACCTCCTGTAGTGTGATAGTGGAAGGTTAACCTTCTGTAGTGTGGTAGTGAAGGTTTAGTCTTCTCTGGTGTTGAGGCAGATAACTTCATGATTCAAGGTCCTGTGTTTACATTCTATCATGTAATGTCTCTTGTGTAGTGAAAGGTTAGCCTTCTATAGTGTGGTAGTGAGAGGGTTTAGCTGTCTATAGTGTGATAGTGAGAGGGTTGACCGTCTGTAGTGTGGTGGTGAGGGGTTGACCGTCTGTAGTGTGGTAGTGAAAGGTTAACCTTCTATAGTGTGGAAGTGAAAGGGTTAACCGTCTGTAGTGTGATAGTGAAACGGTTAACTGTCTATAGTGTGGTAGTGAAAGGTTAACTGTCTGTAGTATGATAGTGACAGATTGACCTTCTGTAGTGTGGTAGTGAAAGGTTATCCTTCTGTGGTGTGATAGTAAAAGGGTTAACCTTGATTATTTAGCTTTGTCTTTAAGGTTGAGCTTCAGACGTCAAGTTGGTTAAGTTTAATGCTCTGGTTAGGGTCTGGTTAAGGTTAGGCATTGTTTCGGAGTTGGTTAAGGTTAGAGTTTGTCTTAGAGAATGGCAATATTCTTTCTATGGTTAAGGTTAAGGTTAGGCATGGTTAAGGTTAAGGTTAAGGTTAGGCATTGTTTCGGAGTTGGTTAAGGTTAGAGTTTGTCTTAAGGAGTGGCAATATTCTTTCTATGGTTAAGGTTAAGGTTAGGCATGGTTGAGGTTAGGGTTAAGGTTAGGCATGGTTGAGGTTAAGTTTAAGGTTAGACATCATTCATCACTTTGTAATATAAGTGTTGTACATGATGTGCTTTCATACCCCTGAGGAGGTAGAGAATCTAAGTCGTCACATGATGTGCCTTCAAACCCCTGTGGAGGTAGAGAATTTTATTCATTATTTGGTCCGTTCTTTTGAAGCGGGATGGCGCCCTCTATAGGTGGTTTTTGGTATTCATTTTTTATTTTTTAATAATTCATTTTTTTGTAATATAGGTGTTTTCACATGGTGTGCTTTCATACCCCTGAGGAGGTAGAGATTCTAAGTCGTCACATGATGTGTCTTCATACCCCTGAGGAGGTAGAGAGTCTAGGTTATTTATACTTAGATAGATAGGTAAATAGTTAGTTAAGGTCGGTTGTTTGTAGTTACATTGTTTTTGAATGGTTTCTGCTTTTCTACTCCTGTGGACCAGTTACGAGGAAGTTACACTCTAGACCAGGCTTAGGCTTAGGTTCTGGCTTTGGGTTTTGCGGGCGGCCACTCCCCAGTAGGTTAGTACTAGTTTGGTATAGAGTGGTCGGCGGCTGGGGGGGTGCACGGTCCTCATCCATTGCTTGGCTTCCTACTGGGTCTAGAGGCAGAAAAGAGAACCATTATGGGCTCAAGGGACCACTCCAGTTTCCAGATTTGTTTGTGCTGATGTTCACCCGTACCCCTGAGGAGGTATGAGGGGTCACGTCGTCATCTAGTTTTTAACCTGATGTGCATCCATACCCCTGAGGAGGTAGAGGTGGGCACAATTATTTTAATAATTCATCTCTTTGTAATATAAGTGTTTCACATGATGTGCTTTCATACCCCTGAGGAGGTAGAGAATTTAAGTCGTCACATGATGTGCCTTCAAACCCCTGTGGAGGTAGAGAATTTTGTTCATTATTTGGTCCATTCTTTTGAAGCGGGATGGCGCCCTCTATAGGTGGTTTTTGGTATTCATTTTTTTTATTTTTTAATAATTCATTTTTTTGTAATATAGGTGTTTTCACATGGTGTGCTTTCATACCCCTGAGGAGGTAGAGATTCTAAGTCGTCACCTGATGTGTCTTCATACCCCTGAGGAGGTAGAGAGTCTAGGTTATTTATACTTAGATAGATAGGTAAATAGTTAGTTAAGGTCGGTTGTTTGTAGTTACATTGTTTTTGAATGGTTTCTGCTTTTCTACTCCTGTGGACCAGTTACGAGGAAGTTACACTCTAGACCAGGCTTAGGCTTAGGTTCGGGCTTTGGATTTTGCGGGCGGCCACTCCCCAGTAGGTTAGTACTAGTTTGGTATAGAGTGGTCGGCGGCTGGGGGGGTGCACGGTCCTCATCCATTGCTTGGCTTCCTACTGGGTCTAGAGGCAGAAAAGAGAACCACTATGGGCTCAAGGGACCACTCCAGTTTCCAGATTTGTTTGTGCTGATGTTCACCCGTTCCCCTGAGGAGGTATGAGGGGTCACGTCGTAATCTAGTTTTTAACCTGATGTGCATCCATACCCCTGAGGAGGTAGAAGGGGGCACAATTATTTTAATAATTCATCTCTTTGTAATATAAGTGCTTCACATGATGTGCTTTCATACCCCTGAGGAGGTAGAGAATCTAAGTCGTCACATGATGTGCCTTCAAACCCCTGTGGAGGTAGAGAATTTTGTTCATTATTTGGTCCATTCTTTTGAAGCGGGATGGCGCCCTCTATAGGTGGTTTTTGGTATTCATTTTTTTATTTTTTAATAATTCATTTTTTTTGTAATATAGGTGTTTTCACATGGTGTGCTTTCATACCCCTGAGGAGGTAGAGATTCTAAGTCGTCACATGATGTGTCTTCTTTTTAACCATTCTTTTGAAGCGGGATGGCGCCCTCTATAGGTCGTTTTTGGTATTCATTTTTTAATTTTTTAATAATTCATTTTTTTGTAATATAGGTGTTTTCACATGATGTGCTTTCATACCCCTGAGGAGGTAGAGAATCTAAGTAGTCACATGATGTGTCTTCATACCCCTGAGGAGGTAGAGAGTCTAAGTTTATTCATTTTTGATTTTTTTAATAATTTTTTTATTAATTTTTTTTAATAATTTTTTTAATAATTCATCTCTTTGTAATATAAGTGCTTCACATGATGTGCTTTCATACCCCTGAGGAGGTAGAGAATCTAAGTCGTCACATGATGTGCCTTCAAACCCCTGTGGAGGTAGAGAATTGTATTCATTTTTTGGTCCATTCTTTTGAAGCGGGATGGCGCCCTCTATAGGTCGTTTTTGGTATTCATTTTTTAATTTTTTAATAATTCATTTTTTTGTAATATAGGTGTTTTCACATGATGTGCTTTCATACCCCTGAGGAGGTAGAGAATCTAAGTCGTCACATGATGTGTCTTCATACCCCTGAGGAGGTAGAGAGTCTAAGTTTATTCATTTTTGATTTTTTTAATAATTTTTTTATAAATTTTTTTTAATAATTTTTTTAATAATTCATCTCTTTGTAATATAAGTGCTTCACATGATGTGCTTTCATACCCCCGAGGAGGTAGAGAATCTAAGTCGTCACATGATGTGCCTTCAAACCCCTGTGGAGGTAGAGAATTGTATTCATTTTTTGGTCCATTCTTTTGAAGCGGGATGGCGCCCTCTATAGGTGGTTTTTGGTATTCATTTTTTAATTTTTTAATAATTCATTTTTTTGTAATATAGGTGTTTTCACATGATGTGCTTTCATACCCCTGAGGAGGTAGAGAATCTAAGTCGTCACATGATGTGTCTTCATACCCCTGAGGAGGTAGAGAGTCTAAGTTTATTCATTTTTGATTTTTTTAATAATTTTTTTTATAAATTTTTTTTAATAATTATTTTAATAATTCATCTCTTTGTAATATAAGTGCTTCACATGATGTGCTTTCATACCCCTGAGGAGGTAGAGAATCTAAGTCGTCACATGATGTGCCTTCAAACCCCTGTGGAGGTAGAGAATTTTATTCATTATTTGGTCCATTCTTTTGAAGCGGGATGGCGCCCTCTATAGGTGGTTTTTGGTATTCATTTTTTATTTTTTTATAATTCATTTTTTTGTAATATAGGTGTTTTCACATGGTGTGCTTTCATACCCCTGAGGAGGTAGAGATTCTAAGTCGTCACATGATGTGTCTTCATACCCCTGAGGAGGTAGAGAGTCTAGGTTATTTATACTTAGATAGATAGGTAAATAGTTAGTTAAGGTCGGTTGTTTGTAGTTACATTGTTTTTGAATGGTTTCTGCTTTTCTACTCCTGTGGACCAGTTACGAGGAAGTTACACTCTAGACCAGGCTTAGGCTTAGGTTCGGGCTTTGGTCCTATTTCTAATTTCTATTGCCCTTTTTCTTTTAAAAAGGGAATACATTTTTTGGAGGTTACGTTTGGATTTTAGGTGGGATACTTGCTTCACCTTGTCCAAGCGTACGCTTTTTGTTTGTTTTGTTAGGTGTCAATTAACGGATAAACTCTTCAGTAATGTCACCCTGGGTCATAAGACGTTTCGGCCGTAGTACAGACTCATATATTTGTATATATGAGTAAGTACACACTATACGTCCTCGTCAGGGGCGGCCCGTCCGTTTAGAGGTGATCAGCCTCGGGACTGTTTATCCGTTTTTTTTGTCCAATTGGTTTTTTTTGGGGGGGAGAAAGTTGGAAGGGAGGGGTGTGTCTGAATATAAGTCTAATTTTGTAGATATTTACAGTAAGTTTAATCTAAATATATACACCCGTTTGTGTATATGTGGATATATATCTCACGTATAAGTGTGTATATATGTCCTTTGTAGAGATATTCTCTGGTAGTTGTTTTACAGTTGATTTATAGTCTTGTTTTCAAGTGTGCAGTGCCTAAAACCTATACCTGTACAGTTGTATGTTGTACATGCATATGTATTTACTCAATGCACACGTGTGTACCCGACTTTTGTAATGTTAGTCCTTTGTAAGTAATGATTCTATGGTTAGGTATATGATCCTGCTGTATGATATACAGTGTACACACTCTCTACATATATATGTGTATTTCTCATATATATGTATTTAGTGCCTACTGTGTATATGATAGTAACAGTTTTGTTTATGGATTGAGTCTTCCTGTACGGTTTGGAAGTTTGTCAGTCCTCATAGCTATGCAAGATTTGTTTGTTTTACCAATTTCAGCGTTTTTTTGCGCTCGGTCCTTGTGTAAGTTGTGTCTATACTCGTTTGAGATGACCGTATCCCAGGATTGGGTAGTGGGTCATGTGGGACTTATAAATAGTAAAGTCCCCCGATTTGTTTGTTTTTATAAATTTTTAGCGTTTTTTGTTGTGCTTCGCCGTACTTGTTCGTAGGAGCCTCAACAATTTTTCAGAGTATTAATTTTGGGATTAATATTAATATTTATTTATCAATAATCAATCAATTGTCAATTAATCAATTATTAATCAATCAATGTCAATATACAATCAATCAATTAATCGTA
>NW_028171975.1:0-19447 GCF_963971535.1 Notolepis coatsorum
TGTTTCTCTCTCTCCCTCTCCCTCCCTCCCTTCCCCTCCTCTCTCTCTCTCTCTCTCTCTCTCTCTCTCTCTCTCTCTCTCTCTCTCTCTCTCTCTCTCTCTCTCTCTCTCTCTCTCTCTCTCTCTCTCTCCCCCGCTGAGCGCTCACAGCACCAGCTCAGGCTGAGCTCCTCTGGCTCGTTGGCTATTCAGAGCATTCAGCTTGTCTTAATGTCCCAGTGCTGCTTAAACAAATGGCCACAGCCACTCACTCAGGTGACTAAGGCTTTCACAGTCCCCTGATCCCACACCAACAGAAATAGAGGAGAGGAGAGGAGAGGAGAGGAGAGGAGAGGAGAGGAGAGGAGAGGAGAGGAGAGGAGAGGAGAGGAGAGGAGGAGGAGGAAGAGGGGAGGAGCAGGAGAGGAGAGGAGAGGAGGGGGAGGAGAGGAGAGGAGAGGAGAGGAGAGGAGAGCAGGAGGAGGAAGTGGAAGAGGAGGGGAGGGGAAGAAAGGACAGGATGGGAGGGGATGAGAGAGCAGAGGAGCAGAGGAAAATCTCAAATCTATCAATCTATCTATCATTTTGTAGACATCTATCAATGATTTTCACAACCTTATTCGGATTTGAACCCATGCCTCCATTCAGAAACTAGACGTAGAATGCCTGTGATCCCAACATTTAACACGTGCAAATGTCGTCTTTCCTTATTTCTTTGGGAATCTCTCAACTACATTTTGATTCTTGGGGTCACGATTTGATTTAAAATGGATTCTCGATTCATCACGATTATCTGGAGAATTCAATAGATTAGATCAGGGGTCAGCAACCTTTTTGACATGGAGTGCCTGTTTGAAATATAGTTGTAACTAGTGTGCCTCAACAATATTGCATCGTATTTCCCCCCCCCTCATAATCAGGTATTTTTAATGATAATTTTTACATTATTACATCATTATAGTTATTGTTATTATTAACAATATTATAATGATGTTGTATCAACCCTAAATCTGAGTTGGGGGGGGGGGTGCAATGCAGACAAACAGCTGCATACAGTGCGACCATTTCACTCACATTTGCCCATTCATTTTTGGACACATCACACACCATCGGTGTGTGTACTGTACGTGTGCTGTCATAGATCCACCTACAGGCCTAATGGAGAACACCAGGAGAACACCAGGATGTGAATGGAGGGTGAATGTGAGGTATATCGTGTAAATACGTTTTGATTGATCGCAAGACTACACTGTAAAAAAAAATAATAAGTTACCAGAACTTAAAAATATTGAGTTTTCAATCCATAATAAGTTAACAGAAAAATAAGTACACAACCACATTATTTCAACCTAATAAAACTATGTTTATTGTCATTGTTTTAAGAACACAAGTTGACTTGGTAATACTCACATTTTGAGTAAAAGAAAATGGCTTTTAACATGTGCAATGTTCAATGAAATAGAAAAAGAAATAATACAATTTGTTGATTAATCCCACTGGTCACAACGGTGACCGTAATAATGTTTTTGTTATAAGGCTCTGCAAATGTGTGTGTGTGCGTGCGTGCGTGCGTGCGTGCGTGCGTGCGTGCGTGCGTGCGTGCGTGCGTGCGTGCGTGCGTGCGTGCGTGAGTGTGTGTGTGTGTGTGTGTGTGTGTGTGTCTGTGTGTGCTCATGTGTGTGTCTGTGTGTGTGTCTGTGTGTGCTCATGTGTACTTGTGAGTGGAGAGTTCAGTGTTCAGTGTTCTGATGGCCTGGGGGAAGAAGCTGAGCCGGAGTCTCTCTGTTCTTGCAGCGTGTGACCGTAGGCGCTTGCCTGACCGCAGCAGCTTAAACAGGCTGTTGTTGGGGTGGTGAGGGTCTTTCATAATTCTGCAGGCTCTGGATTTGCACCTCCTGTTATATAAGTCCTGCAGGGGTGGTAGTGCAGTACCCGTAGTACGCTCAGCTGAGCGCACCACTCTCTGTAGGGCCTTCCTGTCCTGTGCCGTGCTGTTTCCATACCAGCCAGTGATGTTTCCAGTCAAGATGCTCTCTACAGCTCCGGAGTAGAAGGACTGGAGTACTGTATCTTCCCCGATACTCTGAACTTCCTTAGCTGTCTCAGGTGATAGAGGCGCTGTTTCGCCTTTTTCCCAGGTACTTGAAACTGCTCACCCTGTCCATGATAGCCCTCTTTATCCACAGCGGCGTGTGTGTGTCCCCTGCTGTATTCTCCTCAAATCCACGATCAGCTCTTTGGTTTTACCAATGTTCAGGAGCAAGCTGTTATCCCGGCACCAGCGTGGCAGTTCATCAACCTCCTCCCGATAGGCCTTCTCGTCATCGTTAGAGATCAGCCCCACCACCACCATGTCGTTGTTCCTAGTTCCAATGTTGTTCCAATGTTCCTAGTCTCAACATTCCTCGTCTCAACTTTCCTAGCTTTCGGATTCGGCCAGACATTTATGAGATGGATAGATCTTTTATATAAAGAACCAGAGGCTGCAGTCAAAATAAATGGCTGTATATCATCCTACTTTAAATTAGGCAGAGGCACCTGGCAGACAGGGTTCTGCACTCTCGCCAGGACTATTCTGCTTAGCTCGCAAACCTTTTACAATAGCCATTCGGAAAAACCCCAGATATCCAGGGAATTAAAATGAATGAAACTACACATAAATGACTGCTCTACGCAGACAATGTACTGTACTGGCTGGCCTCAGATCCTGGTAGATCAATCACAGCACAATATTGAATCATTCTCCAAATTATCTGGGTATAAGGTCAACTCTGCAAAGTCGGAGGCTCTCCCACTAACTTCCTATTGTCCAAAAAGTCTCTTCCAGGTCGGGGCGTTTCAGTGGCCTACTGAAGGTCCAAAAAGTCTCTTCCAGGTCGGGGCGTTTCAGTGGCCTACTGAAGGTCCAAAAAGTCTCTTCCAGGTCGGGGCGTTTCAGTGGCCTACTGAAGGTCTAACAGGTCTCTTCCAGGTCGGGGCGTTTCAGTGGCCTACTGAAGGTCTAACAGGTCTCTTCCAGGTCGGGGCGTTTCAGTGGCCTACTGAAGGTCTAACAGGTCTCTTCCAGGTCGGGGCGTTTCAGTGGCCTACTGAAGGTCTAAAAAGTCTCTTCCAGGTCGGGGAGTTTCAGTGGCCTACTGAAGGTCTAAAAGGTCTCTTCCAGGTCGGGGCGTTTCAGTGGCCTACTGAAGGTCTAAAAAGTCTCTTCCAGGTCGGGGAGTTTCAGTGGCCTACTGAAGGTCTAACAGGTCTCTTCCAGGTCGGGGTTTTTCAGTGGCCTACTGAAGGTCTAAAAGGTCTCTTCCAGGTCGGGGCGTTTCAGTGGCCTACTGAAGGTCTAAGGGCTTGTGTCCACCAGGGACGTTTTATGAGTTGTCAGCTCCTTTCTGTCATTCATTTCTATGCTGGAGACGCGACAGGCACGCTCCTCTTCCCAGCGCCGCGCCTCGCGTTTTATGAGCTCTCGGCGGCAGCGTTTTTGGTCGGAGCGCTCCCAGCTCATAAAGTTGAAACTAGTTCAACTTCTGGAAAGGAGCGCGCTCTTCAATGTAACTCATCGAGGAAGGGGCGGAGCCGCGGCTGGCGCGAGCCTCAGAAAAACGCTCTGAGCTTTTTTTTTTTTTTTTTCAAAGCGGTCCGCCTTGAAAAAAAGGCTTTTAGTGGACACATAGCCTAAAAGGTCTCTTCCAGGTCGGGCGTTTCAGTGGCCTACTGAAGGTCTAAAAGGTATCTTCCAGGTCGGGGCGTTTCAGTGGCCTACTGAAGGTCTAAAAGGTCTCTTCCAGGTCGGGTCTAAAATATATGAATATCTCAACAAAGCAATAAAATATTAGAAAGAAATCTGGACCCCCTCTTTAAGAAAATGTCAATAGATACTGAAAGGTGGTCATCATTGTGCCTTTCTTGTGGAAAGATTAATGTACTTTTTTTTTTATCTACCTTTTCTCCTCCTTTTTCTGTGATTTTTATCCCCATCCCAATTTACCTCTCGTGCCAATTCTTCTTCCCCTGTCCTGATCGTTGCTCGCATATGCCCCCCACTGGCCGGTTGTAGGAAAAATAGAAGCCTTGCATCACATGTCCCCTCCGATACACGTGGAGGCAGCCTGTCACATCTTTTCACCTGCCTGCGCGGACTCTCATTTGGCGAGGAGTAACGTGTGGGAGGCTCACACTACCCCCGCTATTTCCTGTCTCTGCTGTGCAGGCGTCCCCCAACCGACCTGTAGGAGTCGCTGTTCACAACGACCAGATTACCACCCATCGACTTCCCACCCGCTAACTCTGCCAATTGAGTCAGTATGACGGCCGGCCCAAGCCGGAGGCAACGCCGACAGCCGGATTAGAAACCGGTGTCTCATGTGTTGGTGACGAGCGCAATGTCCGCTGCGCCACCCAGCCGCCCTTAGATTAATTAATGTACTTAAAATTAATTGTATACAGAGAATTAATTATTTGCTTCAATGTCTACCAATGACCATTCCGCATGTAAAAACACTAAGAAGATCTCTATAGTGACATCAAGATTAGACTTATACATTTTAAGATAATGAATCGCTTTTACTGGATTCCATCCAAAATGTTTAGACTCAAGCTTATTGACAATGCTGACTGCTGGAAATGCTGCAGTGCTGAAGCCAGGAACACTTATTCATTTACTTTGGGAATGTCCCTTAATCCGCAACTATTGGTTTAAGATTCATCAGTGTTTAAAAAAGATTACCCATGTCAATTATGAGTTCTGCCTGAGGCTTTATGTTCTTAATGACAAATATATATTTGTATTATTATATATTTATGTTCCACAAATAACAGTGCATTGCGTGACCAAAGATATGATTCAGACCAGTGTGATGGTGGGGAAGCAGATACTAATGAGGAACTTGAGGAACCCCGCCCCGGTGAGCCCTCTTTTCAGGAATGATTCACAGAACTGGCAATAGTTGCCTCATAAGTTATTCCAATAATTGCTGTCTCTTAATTTGTATGTATGTATATTTATTCCAATACATTTTTTAATTTTTTTTTGCAAATAGCTTTTTTCATTTTTTTTATAATACAACAACAAACACCCATTGACATCAACAATAATAATAATAATAATAATAATAATAATAATAATAATAATAATAATAATAATAATAATAATAATAATAATAATAATAATAATAATAATAATAATAATAATAATAATAATAATAATAATAATAATAATAATAATAATAATAATAATAATAATAATAATAATAATAATAATAATAATAATAATAATAATAATAATAATAATAATAATAATAATAATAATAATAATAATAATAATAATAATAATAATAATAATAATAATAATAATAATAATAATAATAATAATAATAATAATAATAATAATAATAATAATAATAATAATAATAATAATAATAATAATAATAATAATAATAATAATAATAATAATAATAATGACAAGACAATAAAAATAATAAATACAGACTTAAAACTTGAGTACAAAATACAAAAAAATAAATACAAAATACAAAATATAAAATATAGAATATAGAATATAGTATAGAGTAAAAACATTAAAAACACTATAACCAACACAAAGGACATTAGACACTAGACATTAGGCATCTCATCTGTCTCTAATTTGACTATATATGTATGTTTGTTCAAATAATTGAAAAAGCTTACAAATAAAGGCGTAAGAAAAACAAGTTGCCTCATACTATTACTGTTGCAAACCAAATTGCCCCTTGGGTATAATAAAAACTATCCAATCCAATCCAAAATAATTAACAAATATAGGACAGCCGAAACCCGACCAATCTTTCGCAGTCGACTAAAAACACACTTCTTCAATCAATATCTAAAACAAAAACAACAAAAACAAACAAACACTAACCTTCTTACTGTCTTATACTATCATACTCTCTTCCTACTATACTAATATGTCTTTACTACTATGCACTCATCACTGCACTGCAGCACTCAAGTTTCAACACTGTTTGATGATTATTGTTACTCAGCTGTAAGAGTTGTACCCTTCCTGCTGACTTGTAAGGCTTTGGATAAAAGTGTCAGCTAAATTACTAAATATAAATGCAATGTAAATGTAAATATCATTTAACTCAATAGACCTGACCGATCAATATGTGGAGAAGTGGGGAGAATATCTGAGATACATAGTGTGGCAATTCCAGGTGTAGGGGTGGCAGAATAAACAACACACAGACAGGTTGCAGTTCCCAAAATCATACTCTTTATTTTCTTAGTCAAATAATAACGGTTTGCTGTCGGCCGGGCGGCGTCTCCGCTCTGTGGCCTTTTGCCTTGCGCTGCTACGGGGGACTGAGAGGAGGCTCCTCGGCTCCATTAAGTCCCCCCTCTCCAACAGGCGCACCGCGCCGTGATTCGCTAATCAGGTAATCACTCTGATGGGTATTTAGTGACAGGTGCGTCCGGAAGCGGACGCCCAAACATGGGCAGCGCCCAGCCATTGGGTCGCCACATAGCGCCCATCAATCACCAAGCCCAGGGGTGGCTTGGGGTTGCCACAGTACCCCCCCTCCAGCTCCGACCGTCGGGGAAGAGCGTCCGACGCCCAACAGGCATCCTTCCTGGAGAGGGCGTCTGCGTTGCCATGCGCCACCCCTGACCTGTGAATGACAGAAAAGTTAAATGACTGTAACTCCAGAAACCATCGAGTCACCCTGGCATTGGTCCCCTTTGTCTTGGCCATCCAGACTAGGGGGGCGTGATCCGTCACCAGCATGAAACGCCTCCCCAGCAGATAATAGCGGAGCGTCTCCAGTGCCCACTTAATTGCCAGACCTTCGCGCTCCACCGCAGAATAGTTGCGCTCGTGTGGCAGCAGCTTCCTGCTCACATATAAAATCGGATGTTCCTCACCCTCCAGTTGCTGGGAGAGGACCGCTCCCAGTCCCACCTCTGATGCGTCTGTTTGTACCGTCATCTCCTTGTCGAAGTTCGGGGAGATCAGCACCGGTCCCGAACAGAGGGCAGTCTTGAGGTCCTCGAACGCCGCCTCCGCCTCCGGTGTCCACTTCACCGTGAACGGCCGGCGCGCCTGGGTCAGATCTGTGAGGGGAGCAGCGCGAGCAGCAAAGTTAGGGATAAACCTCCTATAATAGCTCGCTAGCCCATTAAATGTCCTGACCTGCTTCTTGGTTAAAGGGCGAGGCCACTCCCTTATTGCATCAATCTTCCTCTTCTGCGGTTTCACATTGCCCCGGCCTATTGTGAACCCCAGGTACTCTGCCTCTTCTAATCCCAGCCTGCATTTCTTTGGGTTGGCGGTGAGACCCGCCTCCCGGAGGGCCCCCAACACCGCTCTCACCTTTTGGAGGTGGGTGTCCCAATCTGACGAGTGGATGATAATGTCATCGAGATATGCGGCTGCATACTCCCGATGGGGCCGTAGTACTCTGTCCATCAGCCTCTGAAAGGTAGATGGCGCCCCATGCAGGCCAAACGGGAGAACTTTATAATGGAACAGCCCATCTGGGGTGG
The DNA here is from genome assembly GCF_963971535.1 of Notolepis coatsorum. Taxonomy (NCBI): domain Eukaryota; kingdom Metazoa; phylum Chordata; class Actinopteri; order Aulopiformes; family Paralepididae; genus Notolepis; species Notolepis coatsorum. Next base: position 7,504 of record NW_028171975.1, read on the forward strand.
AGAAAGCCGTCTTCTCCCTTGAGGCGGGGGCCAGAGGGACTTGCCAATAACCCTTCGTTAGGTCTAGTGTCGTGATAAATCTGGCCAGGCCCAGTCTGTCAATGAGCTCATCCACTCTAGGCATGGGATAGGCGTCAAACTTTGAAATTTCATTAAGCTTCCTGAAATCATTACAGAACCTGGTTGTTGAGTCGGGTTTTGGCACTAAAACAATAGGACTGGACCACCCGCTATGAGACTCCTCAATTACTCCCATTTCCAGCATGACCCGCACTTCTCTTCTGACTGCCTCTCTTTTTGCCTCTGGGATACGATAGGGCTTCAGCTTTACCTTGTCTCCCGGGCTGGTAATGATGTGGTGCTGGGCCAATGTGGTGCGGCCCGGCGTGGCCGAGAACACGTCCCGGTTCTGTTGGACCAGCTCCCGAAGCTCCTGCCGTTGGGTCGGGGACAACTGTTCCCCGATGGGAACATCGGCCGCCTCTGCCACCTGCTGCGCAAAACGGGGAAGAGGGGGGGGCGAGAGCAACACATCCCGGGCATGCCATTTCTTCAACAGGTTAACATGGTATAACTGTCGATGCTTCCTACGGTCGGGCTGGTGGACCTTGTAGTTGACGGGACCCACTTTCTCGATTATGTCGTAGGGTCCCTGCCATTTGGCTAGGAATTTGCACTCTGCTGTCGGTACCAGTACTAGGACTCGGTCCCCCACATTAAACTCCCGTGGCTGTGCGCCCCGGTCATAAATGCGCTTCTGTGCGTCTTGGGCCTGTTGCATGTGTTCTCTCACCACTGGCCAGAGCGCCTTCATCCTGTCTCTCATTACCTGCACATGCTCTATGAGAGACCGGTGGGGCGACGGCTGTTCCTCCCAAATCTCCTTTGCGATGTCCAGGAGACCCCGCGGCTTGCGGGCGTAGAGCAGCTCAAATGGCGAGAAGCCAGTGGAGGCCTGTGGGACCTCACGCACAGAGAACATCAGAAAGGGCAACAACTGATCCCAATTCTTCCCATCCTTCTCCATCACCTTCCTTAGCATGCTTTTCAGGGTCTTGTTAAAGCGCTCGCACAGTCCATCCGTCTGTGGATGGTATATGGAGGTTCGTAGCTGTTCCACTTTCATTAGTTTGCACATTTCTTTCATGACCCGCGACATAAAGCACGAGCCCTGATCCGTGAGAATAGAGTCGGCAATTCCCACCCGACTAAACAAATGAAAGAGCTCCCGTGCCACAATTTTGGCCGTCACCGTGCGTAACGGGATGGCTTCGGGGTAACGGGTAGCATAATCTATGATTACCAGTATATACTGGTGGCCTCGGGACGATTTAACTAGAGGGCCCACTATGTCGAGGGCAATTCTTGAGAATGGGGTCTCAATGATGGGCAGCGGGATCAGAGGACTTTTATATTGTACCTTTGGTGCTGCGCGTTGACACTCTGGGCAGCTCCGGCAATAGTCCTCTACCGCTCTCTTCATGCCCGGCCAATGGAAACGCGCCCTTATGCGCTCCATGGTTTTGTCCACGCCCAGGTGCGCTCCGAGGATATGTGAATGCGCCAGCTGGAGTACAGTGGGAATAAAGAACTTCGGTACCAGCAATAGATCCCTAACCTCATCATTCTTTTTTACAACTTGGTACAGCAATTGTCTTTTTATTGCAAAGTGAGGATATGGCAGGTTACTCACCCCCTCCACGGGATTTCCATCTATGGTCTTGATATTCGCCCGGGCCTGCGTTAGGTTTGGGTCTTCCAGCTGGGCCGTTCCGAACTGACCCGCCAGGTCCCTCCCCACCTCGTCCGCCTGGGGGAACTCCGCAAAGGGGTCCTCGTCACTGTTATCCGTCTCGGGGCCCGCTTGGGGCGCTGGCGCGTCGTCACCCACACCTGATGCCGTCTCTGTCTCACTCCCCGGTATATTCAGGGGTTCCGGCGCGTCGTCACCTACATCTGAGGCCGTCTCAGTCTCACTCCCCGTTACGTTCAGAGCACACACCTTCGGCTGACGTAACCCTTTCTTCTTCCTCGGTTTGCCCGTAGAGGGTGGGGTGCGCGGGGAGATGACGGCTGAGCACAGCTGGCGATACAGGGGGCAGTCTCGACCAATCAGCAGCGCTACCGGCAGGTTAGGTATGACGCCGGCTGTCATCGAGCAGACCCCCTTGGTGGTTGTCAGGGTGATCGGCGCTGTAGGATACAACTTTGTGTCCCCGTGCACACAGGACACTGACACTTGCGGAGCCTCTGCGTCGCAGTGTGCCAAATGGGGCTGAACCAGCGTTATGGCACTACCCGAGTCCAGGAGCGCTACGGCATCTTTGTCGTTGACGCGCACGGGTAAAAGTGTCGCCGATGTTTCCTTATGGGCCCAACAGGCTGCGCCATAGTTGCACGTCTTTCCGCGGGGGTCTGAAGCTGCCGCCGATGGCATGGACACATCCCGGCCTGGGCAGTTCCACGAGAGATGCCCGGGCTCGCCGCAGTCGTAGCAGCGTCTTTGGTCCTGGTCGAACAGCGGTCTTCTTCGGGGTAGTTCGGGCTCCTTGGGCTGGGCTCGTCGGGACCCCTCCTTGTTCTCGGCCGCTCTGGCTTTTCCCCTCGCCCCCCTTTGAGTAACTCCCGCGTTACCTGGTGGGCCTCCACAATATTCACCAGCTGCTCCACGGAGCGGGGGTCCGCTTGACTCGCCTGCTTCTTCGAGTCATAGGGGAGGGCTCTGACAAAGCGGTCCATAACAATCCGTTCCAGAACCGTGGGCCCTCCGGGGTCAGTCATTAGCCAGGCTCGGCTTGTGCGGACCAGGTCGTGCATCTGGGAGCGCGGGGAGGCCTGTGCGTCATACACCCAGTCATGGAACCGCTGCGCGCGGGACTGCAGACTATGGCCGTACCGGGACAGAATTTCCTGCTTTAGCCGAGTGTAGTTCCCGGCTTGCTCCGGTGGCAGGTCCTGGTAGGCCTTTTGTGCATTACCCGACAGGAAGGGGGCCAGTAGTCCCCCCCAGTCGTCTTCGGGCCAGCCCTCCCGGCCGGCGGTGCGCTCAAACGCCAGGAGATAGGCTTCTATATCCTCCTGCTCCGTCAGCTTGGGGATGAAGCGCCCGGGGTTAGGCCGCGTCCCGGCGGCCCCTTCCTCCTGCCGGTGAGCGGCCATCCGCTGGAGCTCCGCGTGGATCATCCCCGTCTGTTTCCTCTGTTCTTGCAGGGCCTCTTCGTGCCGGGTCTGTTGTTCCATGCTCGCCTGTACAAGCTGCTGCACCAGCGCGTCCATGCTTTTTCCGTTATTAAATTTATATATATATATATATATTTTTTTTTTTATTTCTTTTATTCTATTCTGATAAAGTCTATTGTTGTTTATTCTGCACCCCTGATTGCCAGTAGACTATGCCCGCATTCTCCACCACTGTGGCAATTCCAGGTGTAGGGGTGGCAGAATAAACAACACACAGACAGGTTGCAGTTCCCAAAATCATACTCTTTATTTTCTTAGTCAAATAATAACGGTTTGCTGTCGGCCGGGCGGCGTCTCCGCTCTGTGGCCTTTTGCCTTGCGCTGCTACGGGGGACTGAGAGGAGGCTCCTCGGCTCCATTAAGTCCCCCCTCTCCAACAGGCGCACCGCGCCGTGATTCGCTAATCAGGTAATCACTCTGATGGGTATTTAGTGACAGGTGCGTCCGGAAGCGGACGCCCAAACATGGGCAGCGCCCAGCCATTGGGTCGCCACATAGCGCCCATCAATCACCAAGCCCAGGGGTGGCTTGGGGTTGCCACATAGATAATGTGAAAAGTTCCTGAGCTTGCTCCTGGATAACACAACCCTGTTATAAAGACTATTATGAGACATGTCAGTGTGTGTGGGACTCTCAGATAACACAACCCTGTTATAAAGACTATTATGAGACGTGTCAGTGTGTGTGGGACTCTCAGATAACACAACCCTGTTATAAAGACTATTATGAGACATGTCAGTGTGTGTGGGACTCTCAGATAACACAACCCTGTTATAAAGACTATTATGAGACATGTCAGTGTGTGTGGGACTCTCAGATAACACAACCCTGTTATAAAGACTATTATAAGACATGTCAGTGTGTGTGGGACTCTCAGATAACACAACCCTGTTATAAAGACTATTATGAGACGTGTCAGTGTGTGTGGGACTCTCAGATAACACAACCCTGTTATAAAGACTGTTATGAGACATGTCAGTGTGTGTGGGACTCTCAGATAACACAACCCTGTTATAAATACTATTATGAGACATGTCAGTGTGTGTGGGACTCTCAGATAACACAACCCTGTTATAAAGACTATTATGAGATGTGTCAGTGTGTGTGGGACTCTCAGATAACACAACCCTGTTATAAAGACTATTATGAGACGTGTCAGTGTGTGTGGGACTCTCAGATAACACAACCCTGTTATAAAGACTATTATGAGACATGTCAGTGTGTGTGGGACTCTCAGATAACACAACCCTGTTATAAAGACTATTATGAGACGTGTCAGTGTGTGTGGGACTCTCAGATAACACAACCCTGTTATAAAGACTATTATGAGACATGTCAGTGTGTATGGGACTCTCAGATAACACAACCATGTTATAAACACTATTATGAGACATGTCAGTGTGTGTGGGACTCTCAGATAACACAACCCTGTTATAAAAACTATTATAAGACATGTCAGTGTGTGTGGGACTCTCAGATAACACAACCCTGTTATAAAGACTATTATGAGACATGTCAGTGTGTGTGTGGGACTCTCAGATAACACAACCCTGTTATAAAGACTATTATGAGACATGTCAGTGTGTGTGGGACTCTCAGATAACACAACCCTGTTATAAAGACTATTATGAGACATGTCAGTGTGTGTGGGACTCTCAGATAACACAACCCTGTTATAAAGACTATTATGAGACATGTCAGTGTGTGTGGGACTCTCAGATAACACAACCCTGTTATAAAGACTATTATGAGACATGTCAGTGTGTGTGGGACTCTCAGATAACACAACCCTGTTATAAAGACTATTATGAGACATGTCAGTGTGTGTTGGACTCTCAGATAACACAACCCTGTTATAAAGACTATTATGAGACATGTCAGTGTGTGTGGGACTCTCAGCAGCCGATGTGTGGAGAGCAGGACAGCAAGCGGCTGATGTGTAATGCAATTTATATATATATTTGTTTGTAACTGGTGGAGTGTAATTGTGTATGGTATGTGGCAGTGTTGTAGTACTCAAGTCCAGGACTCGGACTCAAGTATGACTCGACTTGGACTTGAGCACTGATGACTCGGACTTGGACTTGAGCATTGACTGCATTCGGACTCGGAAGGTGCAGACGAGGACTCAGACTTGTTAATTGGGGTAATGGGGTAATGGGGACTTGAGTAATGGGGACTCGACACGGACTCGACTCTGGCTCTTCTTTGGTGACTCGGACTTGGACTCGGACTCGAACATTGGGGACTCGAGACTCGACTCGGACTTGAGATTTAGTCGACTCGACTACAACACTGGTACCTGTATGTGGAGCATAAATATAGTGATGAATGAATATCTTGTCAAGACTCTGTGTCTCACGTTATGCCATTTATTGAACACGGATAGCAGTCTGGGATGGCTTAGGGTTGAGGAAAGGGTACACCAGCTTAAAATCCTACTGGTTTTTAAAGTACTGAAAGAAACGGTCCCCAAATACCTAGTAAATTATTTTAATAAAGTAGGAGATGTCCACAAACACGCCACAAGAGGAAGCCCCACGGACCTGGTCCCGCCGAGAGTCAGGACATGCATGGGGAAAGATGAATTTTTTTACTCTGCTACTGTAATGTGGAATGCCCTGCCAACATTCATAAAACTCCTGAACTCCCCTCTCGGATTTAAATCCGCCCTAAAAACATGGCTCAGCAGCAACTCAAATTGGTCTTAATATGGTTTGTATCTCTTTTATCATAACTTGCTTTTATTCTCTTTATCATGAGTTGCTTTTAAGGGTTTGCGGATTTTCTTTTAACATTAGTTGACTGGATGAGTTGTCAGGTTAGGTGTTATTGTAAAAAAATTTAGGATGTGTCCTGTCTAGTGTACATGTCCATTTGTGTTTTTGTGCCTTTTATGTTCCATGTATGGACCACAATGGAAACAAGCTTTGGCTTTATTGTGTTTTATCCATTTTTGACCAGCGTGTTGACACTGTTATTGTTTTGTCTTTTAAATGTTTGTACCACGATTGTGTCAAAATAAAGTATTCAATCAATCAATGGGATCCTATAGTGCTGTACGATTGTGATGCAAGACCATGTGGGCTTATGTACTGCTATTGTTAATTCGTATTTTCATTTTATTTATTTTTTTGCTTGCCTTTTTTGTTTGTTTGTGTTGCCGACTGTTTATGTCTTAAAATCCTCATCTTATCCCACTAAATAAAACCTTATAAACCGTGTTAAAACAGCATTGGTCTAAAGACAGACGTGGGATAAGATGTCTTGTCTTTTTTATTTAACTTAATTATGTGTTATTTGTGTGTTTGTGCTTGTTTCACTGGAGATAATCACTATGTCCAGGTTGTGCAGAAAAAAGCCAATAAAATACTGATTATAAAAAAATGCAAGTGAGTTTTCTCCTCTGAACCCGCGGGCCAAACTGGTGACAAAGGGTTTCCGGGCCTTTGCAGTCATGGCACAGAAACACTGTGGAACAAGCTCCCTTTCAACATTAAGTCTGCCAACACCTTACAGACCTTCAAGGCCTTGCTTAAAACCTACCTTTTCGCTCTAGAGTCTAGGGGACCATTGAGTTACTTTGCTGTTGTGATGTGTGTCTGAGGTGTTCTTATGTTCTCTGTCTGTCCGTCTGCCTGGTTCCCTGTCTCCAATGTCCTGTCTATTCATTTCTTCTTTTCCCCTGGGCTGCGCCCCGGGCCGATGTAAAAACTGGCTGGGGGGCACATTATAAATGAAAATATCATATCATATCATATCATCAAATCCCTTCTCCTCGTTCTCCTTCATCTCAGTTCTCCACCGTCCTCTTCAGAACACATTTTGATCCCCATTAGCCACCTATTGGCCGTTGGGCTGTGTGTCCAAAATACAGTCTTTCTAACGTCTGTCTTTAGACCAATGCTGTTTTAACACGGTTTATAAGGTTTAGTGGATAAGATGAGGATTTCAAATGCAGGCAGGCTGAGAGTACAAGAGCTTCAAAAATCAATCTGTACATAAACTCCCAGAGGAAGAGCATCTTCAGAGTCTTACTATGTCAGAAGTAACATTTTGACTGAAGGCTAATTTATGTCAAGCTGTAACGTGACGTCAGCTAGCCTGGATTCCAGCCAACCTGATGCTTGTTGGAAAATATCTCCCTCCCTCATTCTGACACCCCACCTCTCAGACATCAAACATCTATGGGGTTTTATATCCATTATCCCACATTCTGAATTTAGGCACATGTATTACTATTAATCTCTCTCTCTCTCTCTCTCTCTCTCTCTCTCTCTCTCTCTCTCTCTCTCTCTCTCTCTCTCTCTCTCTCTCTCTCTCTCTCTCTCTCTCTCTCCCTCCCTCCCCCCTCTCTATATATCTCTCTCTCCCCCCCCTCTCTCTCTCTCACCCCCCTTTCTCTCCCCCCTCTCTATCCCCCCCCCCCTCTCTCTCTCTCTCTCTCTCTCTCTCTCTCTCTCTCTCTCTCTCTCTCTCTCTCTCTCTCTCTCTCTCTCTCTCTCTCTCTCTCTCTCTCTCTCTCTGTCTCTCTCTCTCTCTCTCTCTTCCCCCCCCCCCCTCTCTCTCTCTCCACTCTCTCTCTCCGGTGTGAGTTTCTTTGGTGTGATGTTTGGAAGGCTCATGGCTGACTGTGTTGAGGGATTGTCTTGCTGCTGCAGTATCAGCTACATAAGAACGGCAACAGTGTTTCATGTCTTTGCTTCTACTCCCTACCCCTACGATATACCCTATACTTTGTATACTTTAGTATACTTTCTATGTATTGAGAAAGTAGTGTTAAATTGAAACCACAAGTTGTACTTAGTGTGTTCAAAGTTGTACTTAGTGTGTAACAGGCGCCCAAAAAAGTGGCCATTTTAGTTTTCGTCTTTGAGGACTGCATACTTTTTTTGCAAGATACTATACTTTATACTTATAGCACATGCATAAGTGCATAGCACATATTTTAGTGCTAATGAAATAGAGTAACAGGTCTGAACTTGAGTTGAACTTTAACTTGTGTACTCACGTTTTTCTGTAGTAGTTGCAATATCCAAAAGTATATTTCCAAAAAAAATATTATGACTTAAAAAACACAATGGGTCCATAGCCTGACGTCTTATGTAGTACATGTCTAGATTTCATAAATATCCGTTGACAAATTAGTGATTAGGAGCGATTTTGGTAAACTGTGTACAATTATTTTTATTTTTTTCAAGTCTAAGTTTTCCCATAGACTTCAATGCATTCAGCGTTTTTCTTTCTCTTCCTGTTTTCGCTCGTGACGTTTCACCTAGATCCCTGATGCACTGATCCCCACCTTGAGTATCATTGGAAAGCCACACTCATTGGCTACAACCCTGTCCAAGGAATTTCGAGATTGCCAAATGATTGACAGAGCTAGAGCCTCGGGAGTCGGGGGTGGTAATCTGACTCTGCCGTGTACTTTGGCGCACGCCTCACATATCGGCATGTAACTCGAGAACCGCTGAACGAATTCTGTCACCTGAAACGGCACTCAACAGGCAACAAATAGAGCTTTAATTCTATATATATTGTATTAAGAATGCACACCCGAGCCACTAGAAGTCGGCAAAGTGGCGGGTCGCCAATCGTCCTCAAAAGGGCCCATGTCGGCCGTTAAGAGGTTAAAAGTTGTACTTAAGATCTGTTTAAATTAAGGCTGTCAAAGTTATCGCGTTATTAGCGAGTTAATGCAAAATTATTTTAACGGCACTATTTTTTTTTACGCAAGATTACCGGTCTGTGATGTTTGAACCTCGGGCCACTCCGTGGTTTGGGAAATCAGGAAGCAATGCACTGACACCGATGCCGCAATAAACAAAGTTTCAAGTTTCAAGTTTCTTTAATAGTTGTCATACAGAAGTACAGAATACTTTTATACAAAATGCTTCTTACTGTTACGCTCCAGAGACTGTGCTAGACAAGATAAGTATGAAATAAAATAGTATAGCATGTAAAATAGAAGTAAAAATAGAGGTCACAGTGTTCAGTATAGACATATGTACAATGTTCGATGCAGAATAGAAGTAACTGAGTTACCATACAATATACAATATACTATGCAATTTACTAATATACAATACTATATAGTGCAAAGCAGAAATGGGATGAGGTACAAACCCCTGTGAGCACTAGTATAATGGACAAAAAATATACTATTTTGAATGGCAAGTTCAGTTTCAAAGCCATGCCAGATGGCTCTCTCGACAGGACAAAAGTCATTTGTACTTACTGTCGATGTGAATTTAGTTACCACCGGAGTACATCTAGTCTCAAATGCCACTTCCCGGCCCAGCACACTGCCGATGCAGAGTGACGTATCTCATTCTGGGCATCGCAGCTGTGATCATTTTAGCGAGTTAAGACAGCCTCTCTCCTTAGGAACTTCTACTCATGTACAATAGAGAGCATCCTGACCGGCAACATCACCTCCTGGTTTGGGAATAGCACTGCACAAGACCGTAGCAGACTACAAAGAGTGACACGTTCAGCCGAACGCACAATTAGAGGGGGGCTTCCCACCCTCCAGAACATTTACAACAAGCGGTGCAAGGGGAAGGCTAAGAGAATTATTAAGGACTCGAGCCACCCGAACAACTGCCTCTTTGAACTGCTGCCGTCAGGCAAGCGATACCGGAGTCTTATGGCGAGCACAGAAAGACTCAGAAGGAGCTTCTATCCCCAGGCCATCAGGCTGCTAAACGAACAATAATCGCTAAACGAACAATAATCACTATGCAACAACCATCAAATGCACACAGCACACACACCCACAAGCACACACTCACTCAAACAAACAACACACTGCAGCACCCACTCTCCACACTTTAGATCACACAAACACACTTACACTTTATATTTATTGATAAAGGATTTGCACTACAACTCGTACACCTACTGTGAATTGTACCTAAACTGCACCTCGTCCATTTATGCCTTGCACTATATAGTATTGTATATTAGTACACTGCACAGTATTGTATATTGTATGGTAACTACGTCTACGAACATTGTACATATGTCTAAACTGAACACTGTGACCTCTTTTTTTACTTCTAATTTTTACTATGTTTTATTTCATACTTATCTTGTCATGCACAGTCTCTGGAGCGCAACAGTAAGAAGCATTTTGTACAAAAGTATTCTGTACTTCTGTATGACAACTATTAAAGAAACTTGAAAACTTGAAACTCTACGCGTTGGTGAATCCGGGTGTCATTGGGTCTCATTCACCAACATTGTCATAAGATTTCTCTTACGACAACCACCTTGGAAGGTCATAAGAGAAAGTCGACGACACCCGGATTCACCAACGCACGGAGAGGCTGTCTTAACTCGCCAAAATGATCACAGCTGCGATGCCCGGAATGAGATACATCACTCCTTGACAAACTTGAATGCGTGTTCCCGTTTATTTCATTTGCATAGAGACACGCCTGTCCAGCTCATTATAATGCAAGGGCCGTGTGGAAATAGAGGTTCGGCATTGCCCTTATTCAACAGGTAGCGAGGAAGCGCTTTGCGATGGATCAAAATTAGATTAGATTCAAATGTATTGTCATCACACAGCACACTATATACCTATAGTGGAATAGACTGTATTAATATTCCATATGTATACCATCTTGTTGTGCGCTCCTGCCCACCTGCCGCGGCGCGCACACACACGCACGCACGCACGCACACACACACACACACACACACACACACACACACACACACACACACACACACACACACACACACACACCTACACACACATACACACACACACACCTACACACACACACCTACACACACACACAAACACACACACACACACACACTGCATAGTCTACATGCGTAATTAATGAACGTAGTAGGCTTATATTATTCTAATGACTTGTTTTATTAGGAGATCACAGATACTGTGCTGCCATCGTAGTCGTTTCTACTACATCACAGTTTGACTACAGTACAGTACACATCTTAGCGTTACATCTTTACATGTTCCAGTCCGCTCACAGTACGCCCGACTCTGTGGCGGCCTTAAGATGTGTACTCAGTACTGTACTTACTGTACGTATAGGGCAGAGCATATAGTATCTACTACATCCTAATGAAGAAAGTAATTAGAATAATATAAGCCTACTGTTCATTTATTAGACACGTAGGCTATATATATAGTGTGCATGTGTGTTGTGTGTGTGCTGAACAGGTGGCCAGGAGCGTGCAACAAGACGGTATAAATATGGAATATTAATAGAGTATATTCTACTATAGATATATCCACGCGATTAGCTTTAGTATTTATTTATCATTTGCAGTGTTGAGGTAGTGCTATTATTTATTTTCGGACATCACATGCATCGTTGAGGCATGACTGTAAATGTAAAACGTAATTTTTGTAGCATACAAATATTGTCATATTTATTTAAATTATGATTAATTAATTCCAATGAGGCCTGTAGTGTTGACATGAACAAAATCACCATGATTCCTCCAAAATGAAGCCCTTAAGAACACGGCACACACCAGTCTGTCGACTTACCACGACTGCTATTCAGGGATCCTAAATCCTGCTCTTAGTTAGGACCGAATCCAGGAGAAGGGACCGTTCGTGAACCCCAAAATCGGCCTGCAAATGTCTTAAGTGGCGCTAAGACCAAAATTGGTCAGATCTTTTGTCCTAAGCTTGTTGGTGAATGAGACCCATTGA
>NW_028171974.1:0-18362 GCF_963971535.1 Notolepis coatsorum
GAGAGAGAGGAGAGAGAGAGGAGAGAGAGGAGAGAGAGAGAGAGAGAGAGAGAGAGAGAAGAGAGAGGGAGAGAGAGAGAGAGAGAGAGAGAGAGAGAGGAGAGAGAAGAGAGGAGAGAGAGAGAGAGAGCGAGAGAGAGAGAGAGAGAGTGAAGGTGTGTGTGTGTGTGTGTGTGTGTGTGTTGTGTGTGTGTGTCAGCCACTCCCACTCCAGTCCTCAGGCTGAAGCTGGTTTGAAAACGAAACTAAACACACTTCTCTGGCTTTGCTTGCTGGGAACTGTTCCAAGGTAACAGTTCTAGACACACAAACAAACAAACAAACAAACAAACCAACCACACACACACACGCACACGCACACACACACACACACACGCACACACACGCGCACGCACACACACACACACACACACACACACACACACACACGCACACACACACACCGTGAATCGTGAGTTTCTGGATACCATAGCTTAGCTATAGATATTGTAGCTTTTACAATTCTTATGGTTAATGAAACTGTGACATCATTGGACCGTGGTTATGGCAAAGCCGGCTTTGGATACAAGATTGGCTAAATGCCATACACTCACATTTATCTAGTCCCATGTGAGTAAAGTACAGTCAAATGCATTTAGTTTGTTTCAAGTTGAAGTTCAACTATATGAAGAATAACAATAATAATGATGATAATCATACACATATTTTATATCATTGGAAAGACCTAGTTGTTAGCTTCAAAATGGTACCAAATATGAGGTATACTTTGAAATACCCACTAACAAATTAAATAATCCATCACAAACCCACGAAGTTCACGTTCAGATTTGGGATTAATATAGGCACAGAGGAGTTCTTAATCCCAAAAGCCCTACTGGTGGACGTTCATTACCTGGGCGTCTGACTCGGGCCACTCTTGGACATCTGTGAACAAAACAGGTTCATTACCTGGGCGTCTGACTAGGGCCACTCTTGGACATCTGTGAACAAAACAGGTTCATTACCTGGGCGTCTGACTAGGGCCACTCTTGGACATCTGTGAACAAAACAGGTTCATTACCTGGGCGTTGAGTAGGGCCACTCTTGGACATCTGTGAACAAAACAGGTTCAATACCTGGGCGTCTGACTAGGGCCACTCTTGGACATCTGTGAACAAAACAGGTTCAATACCTGCACGTCTGGGGCGTGACCCATTTTAGACAAGACAAGACAAGTGCAAGAAAAGCTAAATACCTGGACGTCTAGCCAGGACCCCTTTTGGAGGTCCAAGACAGGTCTGGCCTGGACCTCTTTACAAGGTCGACACGTCCAAGATCAGATTCAGATCAACTTTAATCGCCGTTTATGTTCAAAACACATAGGAACGTAATACGGCATTGACATTATTACAAGTAAGTAAGTAAGTAAGTAAGTAAGTAAGTAAGTAAGTAAGTAAGTAAGTAAGTAAGTAAGTAAGTAAGTAAGTAAGTAAGTAAGTAAGTAAGTAAGTAAGTAAGTAAGTAAGTAAGTAAGTAAGTAAGTAAGTAAGTAAGTAAGTAAGTAAGTAAGTAAGTCAGTAAGTCAGTCAGTAAGTAAGTAAGTAAGTAAGTAAGTAAGTAAGTAAAACTTAGTGCACAGAGTGCTTTACATTTACATTTCTTCACAGAAATAAAAAATGTGAAGAGAAGAAAAAAAACATTTAAAATGAGCTAAAACACCAGAATAGACAAAACAAAAAAAAGAGACATGACCAGAGAGATAAAACGGCTATGAGTGTTTAAAAGGCCTGGCTGTAGACGTGGGTTTTTAGCTGCCTTTTAAAAATTTGCTCTGAGGGAGCGGTTTTCAGAGTTAAAGGAATGAATGAATGAATGAATGATTGAATGAATGAATGAATGAATGAATGAATGAATGAATGAATGAATGAATGAATGAATGAATGAATGAATGAATGAATGAATGAATGAATGAATGAATGAATGAAAACTTTATTTAACAGATTGCAGAATGGGTACAATATACAGTACGGCTCAATACACACAATTGTTAAGGGGATGCAGACCAGAGAAAGACGTTTGTCTTGTTTACATCAGGGTCCCCCCCCCCCCCTGTCTTCACTTACTATCAGCTTTACTGAATACAATGTGTTGGTCATCAAACCTTCATAAATGGTAAATGGCTGCATTTATATAACAGCTTTGATCCGAAGCGCTTTACAATTTTGTTCCTCACATTTGACCCGTTCACTCACACACTCACACACCGACGGCGGAGGCGACCATGCAAGGTGCCGACCTGCTCATCGGGGGAGCAGTTAGGGGGTTAAGTGTCTTGCTCAAGGACACTTCGACACGCTGCCCGGGAGGAGCGGGGAATCAAACCGAGAACCTTCCGGATTACCAGACGACTGCTCTACATCTCCCGAGCCACAGCCTTCATTAGGCTTTTGGGTGACCAACACACTAGTGTTCAATCGAACTGATGAAAGACATGGGACTCTGGTCTCATTTACAATTCAAATTAAAGAAGCAAAGTTGGTTTAAATCGAGTGCAACAGGGACATCTGAAATGAGTTGAAGAAAGACGTCATAAAGGATTAATTTCGAACCCTGTGAGGATGTCATTTGGACATCAATATTGAATGTTGAAAAAAAGAGAGAGAGAGAGACATTTGTGTCCTTGTTATTTTATTTAAACATTTTTATTCTATTTATTTTTAAGAGTTCTTAATCCCAAAAGCCCTACTGGTGGACGTGCAAAACAGGTTCATTACCTGGGCGTCTGACTAGGTCCGCTACCACGGAAGGATGTAAACAAAACAACAGAAACTGGATCTAAGATCAGGGCAGCTCGTCTGAAGAAGCTCTGGGTTTATCTTCAAGGAGATGGTACCTATTTCCACGGTTGACTCGCCCTCATTTCGACGCATGATAGAGAAAATACCCACAAAGAACAATGCCAACAGAGAGAGACGTTTGCTGGCTCCTCCAGAGAGAGAATAATACCGGGATGGAAGCTAATTTGAAGGCCACACTCCGAGAGGTAGACTTTGTTTCCACCACAGCTGACGTCTGGACAGCAAACAACAGAAGGTAAACAGGTTTAATTACAGGAACTAAGTAACTAATTACACTTCCTGAGTAACTTGCCCAACACTGTCCAATAATTTGAAACTCTTTGAAAATTCAGACCGCGCTGAACCAACCATTTGAGCGAGTGGGTGAGACATGGGTGCAAAGTTCAAATCCAGAAGAGCAACCCACCTTGTCATACAAGATAATGCTGAGTAGGAATGCACCGATCCGATATTGATATTGGACATCGGCCCCGATATCACTAAAAAAGCTGGATCGGGTATCGGTAAAACAAATATATATATATATATATCGGATTATTTATTATTATTCTTTTTATATAATAAGAAATAAAATAAGAAATAACAATTCAGTACATTTATATCTATGTGTTAATTTGTTACATTTAGTTTCACTAAGTTAGGAAAGTAATGTTTTTAAGTCAAGCCTGATGTTGCCTTGTTGCACAAAAGAATGATCCCAGTCTCTTCCACACAGTGAGACGTACAGTTTATTAATTGAACAACGGGTATTTACATTTACATTTAGTCATTTAGCTGACTCTTTTATCCAAAGTTCTGTACTACAAGTCATCAGGAAGGGCACAACTCTATCAGCTGAGTAACAATGTTCATCAAAGTGTTGAGTGCTACAGTGTAGGTTAGTATATTAGGACAAGTGCATGATGACAGTAAGGTTAGTTAGGGTTATATATTTATTTTTTGAAAATGTATTTCAGATAATGGTATAGGTATCGGATCGGTACTCGGTATCGGCCGGTACCCCAAAGCCAGGTATCGGTATCGGGACTGAAAAAGTTGGATCGGTGCCTCCCTAATGCTGAGTAGATATGACCGGTAATCTGAGGGCAGAATGGTAGACACTAGACAGAGTCTAGGGGATTATTGGAAGGAGCGACATTACTTCCCCATAATCCAAATCTGATAGGAAAACTGCTTCAATATGGCTTAGATTAAAATATCTCTCTATCTATACCCCTATTCATTACAACATGATATGATCTATCTGTTGATAATTAACCCCTGGCTAAGAGAACAACATTGTGATGTTCTTACTTGTGTAGCAAACAATCTTAAATGTTATTCTAAGAAGAATGTAATGTCTAAAAAAATAAAAAAAAAAGCCTTAAATGTAACTTGTGAATGCCTGCAATCAAACCCCCTTGAAGCCAGAGTGGGGTTGAGTAACAGGGAGTCTTGAACGCGAACGACAGGACAAAGATTATAGTTTACAATTTAATTAACTAAAAGTAACATAACACGTCAAGTCGCACGTTGCACGGTCAAAAGCTATGACGCTTCTAACCGTTAACTCAATCTCGAGCCGCCTTCTGCTCAGCTGCTATACGCAGTCACATGACTTTTCCAGCCTATCAAAATAAAGAAGCGTTTTCTATCACTTTTTAAAAGCGTTTTGTCTCTTTTTAAACAAAACAAAATCTCATGTTATGTAATTATGAAACCATGACACATCTTTTTAAGCTAAATATCAAATTGCAATATCAAAACATGAATATAGGAAATATTAATTAACCAATTCCTAAATTGGCTCCTACAACATACATACCAATTATTAGTCTGTGGGACTCCATTTAAACCAACTTCACTTCTTTCATTCTAATCTGTAAATGAGACCAGAGTCTCATCGTGTCTTCACTTACTATCAGCTTTGCTGAATTCAATGTTTTGGTCATCAAACCTTCATAAATGATAAATGGCTGCATTTATATAACAGCTTTTTATCCAAAGCGCTTTACAATTTGCTTCCTCACACTTTACCCATTCACTCACACACTCACACACCGACGGCGGAGGCGATAATGGAAGGTGGTCCAACCTGCTCATCAGGAGAGCAGTTATGGGGTTAAGTGTCTTGCTCAAGGAGCGGGTGTAGAACTACCACAGGCCTTCTCCGATACATGTGGAGTCAGCTAGCTGCTTCTTTTCACCTGACAGCGAGGAGTTTCACTGGGGGAACGTAACGCGTGCGGAGGTTCACGCTATTTCCCCCAGATCCCCTCTCTCTGCCGAGCAGGCGCCCCGACCGACCAGTATAGGAACCGCAGTTTACAACGACCAGGATACACACCCCCCACCGGCTTCCCACCCGCTAACACTGCCAATTGTGTTAGTAAGGACGACTGACTGACCAAGCCGGAGGCACCGCTGACAGCTGGATTCGATCCCAGAGTCTCTGCGGTGGTAGGCGAGTGCTTAGTCCTCTGCGCTATACCCAGCCGCCCTGTGGCTTGTGATTCAGTCAAACTAACATTTTGAAAGTGGTGGTGTCCGACAGACATCATGGAGACACGGCAGCGGAAGATATAGAACAATGTGTTCATGCAACACCATCTTCATTTGTTGGGAGTAAATATTATAGAACAAATAACACTATTGCCCATTTGCACACCCACTTGTTTTAAACCAATATTCACCATGTAAACACGCATCCAGGAGTGACTACAGCATAACGGCAGACTTATCTTATCTACCGAGCACATCTCCAGTTAACGAACGTTATCTTTATCTTTTTTTTGTCAATGATTTTCCACGACAATAAAATGTGACACCAATCGTTAGCGTCGTCTCGTGTCTCCGTTATAGACCTGGGAGTCACGTGATAGTACTAAGACCCACCTGGTCCTGGGAGGAATTTGCGTGCCTGTGATTTTTAAGAGTTTCTCAAGGTAGCTGGTTTATATTGTCCCACTTATTCAATTGGTGTGACGTTTGACAGGAGCAGAGTTGAGCGTAATTAAATGAGATTTGTGTTTTTTTTGTGGAATTTGAGGAAAATCAAGAATAAAAGTCCTGAGTATGTAAGATGGTGACCTAAAGTGAACCACTAGGTGGCACACTTGTGTTATATTTGCCACTCAGGATGCCGTATAGTTCTGTGCGAGCCACCGTAGTTCCCACCGTAGTTCTCAACCCCCTTTTAGAGTAGAATAGAATAGAAATACTTTAATTACTATTATAAAAATGTGACACTACAAATCGCTCACATTAAACATTTAGACAGAAAAAAGTCACAAATAAGAATAACAAAACAAATTGCATAAGAATAAGAATAGAATAAAATATACAGAAGTCTACAGTATAAGTGTAATATTGCACAGTGCTGTTTCAAAACTAAGAGTCCAGGAAGATGGTAACTTGTCACTCTGTGCTCAGTGATGCAGTGTATAGTCTGATGGCTGTCGGAATGAAGGACTTCCTGTGCCGTTCAGTGCTGCATTTAGGTAATGTGAGCCTGGCACTGAACATGCTCCTCCTGTCAGCCAAGTCTGTGTATAGTGGGTGGGAGGGGTCTGTGTATAGTGGGTGGGAGGGGTTTTCCCTGATGGCCTGGAGCTTAGCGAGGCTCCTCCTCTCCGCCACCCTCGCTAGGGAGTCCAGCTCCACCCCAACCACGCTGCTGGCCTTCCTGACCAGCTTATCCAGCCTGTTTGCGTCCCCTGCTCTCAGTCCGCTGCCCGTTTGCACTAGTCCTTAAGATTAGCACTGCAGTGTCATTGGCGACCTGCAAAGTCCATTAAAGGTGATATAGATAAAAAAATTTATGTAGAGTAATCATTTTAAAACAATTATACATCCACAGAGCTTTTAGAAAGATGCAAAATAAAAGTATCCCAAAAAATATATGAATAAATTATCATAAAAAAGAAATGTGCGGGTTAAAAATGTATATTGTTGTTTACATGTTGCGTGTTACCCGTTGCATGTATCCCCTCCCTACTTCCAGTCTAGGGGATATAACCACAACAAGTGTGCATTTTATGAGCATGGCATCTCTAACCAGAAGGTGGAGCTGTTGCATCATGGGCCACAGTGGATCGGGAGGTAGAGCGGTCGTCTGGTAATCCGGAGGTTCCCGGTTCGATTCCCGCTCCTCCTGGGCAGCGTGTCGAAGTGTCCCTCAGAGAGACACTGAACCCCCTAACTGCTCCTGATGAGCAAGTTGTTGGCACCTCGCATGGTCGCCTCCGCCGTCGGTGTGTGAATGTGTGAGTGAGTGGGTCAAATGTGAGGAACAAAAATTGTAATTGGATAAAAGAGATATATAAATGCAGCCATTTACCATTTACAATTCACAATTCTATCTGGGGGAGGGGCATATGCACGCTGATATTATGAAACAATACAACAAATGAAAGGGACCTTTAAAATACTGATGGCACTTAGATCCACCTATTGATTAGACCCCAGTGTATCGGCCCATTGCAAAACATTCTACAACGAGACAAATTCTCAGTGATCAATGTGTGCATTTGACATTTAAGAAGTCTGTACTTACCTGCACATAGTCCCTTCCTATATCGATATCTGTACATATCCCAGTCTCTATTTATATAGTACAACTCTGTACATACATCTGATGAGCACTACACTCAGTAGTACTAATCTGTATATTTTGTACCCAGTTTAATCACCTGTACATTGTATATTACTGTTGCCCTTTACTGCTACATTTGCACTCTGCTTGGATGCCAGACTTCTTTTCGTTGTACTGTACTTGTGCTGAATCATGACCATACATTTGATTCTAATCTAATCTACAACACAAACTAGTGTACAATATATTATCTCTTATTTCAGAAGCAAAAACGTGCCCCGAGCCTTTGAATCTACTTCTAGCCAGAAATGTCCCTGTGCTCGGCCAGCGCATGTCTCTGCAATAATGGCAACAAAAATAATAAGCACAGCCAAAGGCAGCACACCAGTGGCACACCTTCCAAACATCCCAATAAAAACAAACTGACAGGCGGGTCTAGTGTCATGACATGTCAGAACTCGGCTGATAGGGGGATGAGTGATGGCATAGATGGCATAGATGGCATAGCTTTCTCCAGAAGAGTGTTGTGTTTTTTTTTTTCACGTCACACTGAGAGAGACATGGAAAACCTTGTTCAACGACTTGTATGTGTCTCTCCATGTGTCACGTGAGCTGGCTGCCAGAGAGTGGAGATCGCTCCGGGCTTGAAGATCAGACTCACCCGCCCGCCCGCCTGCCCAGAGAAGAGAGTTGTGCTGCTAAATATAATATAAGCATACAGACCTTAACGGATAACTGTTAACGTTCCGACGGCCCGCCCTCGGCCGTGATGTACACGTTGTTTGATTGACACCCTGCTTGACCTATTACGTGCTTCCAATCTCGGGTTATATAAGACCAAACAGCCAACGAGCGGTCAGTTTCGAAAAAGTCTTTCAAAAGAGACCAGACTTATGCATGGGCTACTACAAGTGGTTCAAGAATAGCTTTCAATTTACTTTGGGTATGCATTCGATAGGCGTTTTATGCTAAATTTGCCGGAATGTTAAGAACACTGTCATATTTTTATAGTCAGATAAAATTTTATTGCCTATATTTATGTTACCCTGCCTGCCCATACCTGTACCCCCCCTCCCCTCTCCCCCATGATACTAAGGGCGACAGACAGTGGCTCGGGAGGTAGAGCAGTCTTCTGGCAATCCGGAGGTTCCTGGCTCGATTCCCACTCCTCCCGGGCAGCGTGTCGATGTGTCCCTTGAGCAAGACTCTTAACCCTTAATTGCTCCCGATGGGCAGGTTGGCACCTTGCATGGTCGCCTCCGCCGTCGGTGTGTGAATGTGTGAGGTGAATGGGTAAAATGTGAGTAACAAATTGTAAAGCGCTTTGGATAAAAGCGCTACATAAAAAAGCAGCCATTTACCATTTACTATGATGCCCGGATTTCCCCAAGGGGATCAATAAAGGAATATCTTATCTTATCTCATCTCATCTCATCTCATCTCATCTTATCTTATCTCATCTCATCTTATCTCATCTTATCTCATCTTATATTATCTTGTGTCGTTATTCTGTTTTCAACAATATATGCCAAGGGATGTCCGATATTATCGGCCTACCGATATTATCGGTCGATATCTGCATTAAAATGTGATATCGAAAAATATCGGTATCGGTTTCCAATTTTTTTCTTTTTCTTTTTTACATTTCTATAACCTTTATTTACCCAGGCAAGCAAGTAAGAACAAATTCTGATTTTATTTATTGTCAAAAGTATGCATAATGTTGTGTTAATTCCACAACAAGAGATATGTAATGTTAATTACCTGAAATTATTCCATTTTTGGGGGGGGGGGGGGACCCTGCATATATCGGTATCGGTTGATATCGGTATCGGAAATTAAGAGTTGGACAATATCGGTATATCGGTATCGGTAAAAAAGCCAATATCGAGCATCCCTAAAAAATGCCACACTTGCAATCATCATACATACATTTGCATTCTCATGTGGCAGTAAACCTTGCCTCCAGCGACCAGGCCCAGGCTTACCTCCAAGTACCTGTTGCTTCAAGCAGCCACATGCTCACCAGAGCCTCCTGTTTGGTTATTTAACAATAGCCCATAATAGCCTGTCATCTGCTGCTCGCTCCTCAGCTTTTCTCAGCATCTCCGACCGGTGGACTGGCCTGTGGGCTGAGCGTAATCATCCACTCCATGAATGTTGACGTGTTCTGTACAATTGATCAAAAGTAACATGTAAATGGACTGCATTTATACAGAGCTTTTATCCAAAGTGCTTTACATTTACATTTACATTTAGTCATTTAGCTGACGCTTTTATCCAAAGCGACTTATACAAGTTCTGTACGACAAGTCATCAGGAAGGGCACAACTCTTATCAGCTGAGCAACAATGTTCATCAAAGTGTTGAGTGCTACAGTGTAGGTTAGTTTAGGTTAGGGTTAGATTTTTTTGTATTATTTAATTTGATTTCAGATAATGGTTGAAGAAGTGCGTCTTTAGTCGACGGCGAAAGATTGGACGGGTGTCGGCTGTCCTAACTGTGGTGGGCAGTTCATTCCACCATTGTGGGGCAAGGACTGAGAATAGGCGGCTTCTCCTTGATGACCCTCCCGGAGCTCGGATAGGAGTAGGTCTGAGGCGGCCAGAAGATGCAGAGCGTAGGGGTCTTGAGGGTGTGTAGTTAGAGACCATTGACCGGAGGTAGGTGGGAGCGGTTCCCTTTGCCGCACGGTATGCCAGGTCGAGGGCCTTGAAGCGGATTCGTGCAGCAACGGGGAGCCAGTGCAGGTCCCTAAGAAGTGGGGTGACATGGGCCGACTTCGGTAGGTTTGAGATCAGGCGGGCCGCTGCCTTTCTTTTTTTTAATCCACTTTTTCTCATTATTTTTCGGTTTTTCTCCCATCCCAATTTCGCCTCGCAAATTCTCCCTTCAATTCTCCCCTCCCGGTTTCGGCTGTCCTAACTGTGGTGGGCAGTTCATTCCACCATTGTGGGGCAAGCACTGAGAATAGGCGACTTCGCTTTGATGACCCTCCCACGGCCGTGAGAGCTTTACAATTTATGCCTCACATTCACCCATTCAATCACACACCGACAGTGTAGGCAACCATGTACGGTGCCGACCTGCTCATCGGGAGAAATTAGGGGTTAAGTGTCTTGCTCAAGGACACATCCACACGCTGCCCGGGAGGAGCGGGAATCGAACTGGGAACCTTTCTATTACCAGACGACCGCTCTTACCTCCTGTGCCACTGTCACCCCCATGTTTTATGAAGCCTTAGCCACCCATTAATGCCTCCCTTCATGGCCGCCATGTTGAATCTTGCTTCATTCTGTTCATGCACTTCATTTTGTAACGATGTATCTATAGTTAAAAGTAACCAAATCTGAACTTTATACTGTGTATATCCTAAAGGATATTCATGTTTAACAACCTCTCCAACACAGTAACCTTTACATTTTCAACTAATCACTTTTCACTTTAATTTAAGTATATTTCTACATATATATATATATAGATTTTTAACTTTTTCCACCTCTGCTCTGGTGACAGGCTGTGTTGCAGCAGAGTCCCATAACATTCCTCCTCTTCACTTCACGGCCTCCTTCTCTGCAGGCAGCTCAGACAACTATCCTGTGACATCATCCCGTGCAGTAATTTTGCTTTACCAAACCCCTCTGTTACCATGTCTAACCATCTCTTTACCAAAAAAAAGCATCCAGTGATACATAGTCAGGGAGTTTCAGGTCATTCTGGGACACGCTGTCCCTGCAGGCTGCAGCCCTCGTTACACAGTAACTGTGGGAATGAAGAAGTGTCTGTTCATCTCCTAAACACATCCCACACACGCTCTGACCTGATTCCTCTGTCAACAGGAAGAAATGTAATCTAACGCGGCCTGGAACGAGCCCAAAAGGTCAAAGCCTGCCGGTTCTTGCAGAGGCTGGCATATACGGAGAGAGAGAGCTCAGTGGGAAGAACGGTATAATTACTGGTCCCGGGCGACACTGACTGACATCCCTGTCAAAGAGCGGGAGAGCTGTTTGAACTTGTCTCCGACAGCTTCACTGAGAGAAGAGAAGAAGAAGAAGAAGAACAGACGCATGTGTGACGTGTGGCGTGACCTGTTGGGCAGTAGCTAGCTGCAAGTAGTGACGTATAGCGTGAGCAAACACTACACGCTACTGTCCGGAGAAACTGGACTGCTAAATAAAGTTTTGTGGGGAAAAAAACTCCCCAGAGGAAAACCCACTATGGTTGGTTGGTTTAGATATGAGTATCTTCTTCTGGCGTGTGTCTTTAGACCAGCAACGTTTCATCGTCCAGTTCCATCAGACCGCGTTCTCCATGCGGTGGCCGGTGTTTGGGGCAACTGGTGATGATATGTTCCACAGTTTGTGCCGGGGCTCCACACTCGCATGAGGCCCCACTGTCCTTGAGGCCCCACCTCTTCAAGGAAGATATGAGTATGACGACTCACGATTGGGTAAGGTTAGGGGCTTAGGCATAGGCGGCGGGTATGTAAGGCCAGGCGAGGCTATGCCGACCCAAACCAGCAGCCCCAGTCTGCGCATTATTATAGGCAGCCTAGGCTACGATATTGTGTGTGTGTGGGCTGCTGCAGCCCGGTGGTGACAATACGCAAGGGTCGGCCAACCAAGGTGTCAATGGCAGTAGGTGTGGTGGCCGTTTAACATTCCAGACTGCAGGCAGTAACCAATCACGCCGCATCATCAAACTAACCGATGCCAGTCTGGTCTTCAAAATCCTCCATGGTCTAGCCGCCCCACCCCCACTTTCCGATTTTTCACCTCCAGGTTCACCAGAACTGTTGTACCGGGTGACTTGGCTGTTCCATTAAGGACAAGTACATTTAGCAAATCAGCCCTCTCCGTGAGAGCTGCCAAGACCTGGAACTCCATTCCAAGTTACATGCCGCCTGGGCATAACACGGATCACCTGAGGCCAAGGGCTTGCTCTACGAGGGCATGATGAGACTGAGTCAGAGTTAATCAAACCGTGGAAACTTTTTAGAGCTACTATGTACATTGTTTTCAAAGCATGATGAGATCCAAATTACGGAAAACGTTTCCTTCATTGCCGTCGGCACCGCAACTTGTGAACGGCCTTTCCCAATGAGGCGCATCCGAAACTGGCTAAGATGAGTATGAGTTTGACTGAAAAAACACCTAAAACATATGTGTTTAGGTGTTTACAGTGTCCGCCAAAAACAAAGCTGCTCTCAACTTCCCACACGTCTAGCACTAATTTGAGAACACACATCAGGTGAGCTGATGAAAAGCTTTACATAACCATTGTCAACTGTTCCCAAACAGCACACAAGTCAGTGCACTTTTTTGTCAACAGCTTTAACTAACAGATAGCTGCTATCATGTTTCACTGTAGGCAGAAAATGAACAATATTATGGGGGTGGGGAAAAGAAAAGGCAAACTAACATAAATACATACACTAAGAGGGTCCCCACATGATTTTGGGGGGTCCCCAGATGACAGTGAAGTGACCACCAAGTGTTCTTTATCATAAATCGATCAATAGAGACCGTATTAGATCCCCAATTATCAGATCATGGGGTATCATTGGAAAGCCACACTCATTGGCTACAACCCTGTGCAAAGATTTTCGAGATCGACAAATGATTGACAGAGCTAGAGCCCCGGGAGTCGGGGGTGGTAATGTGTACTTTTTTAGACATCAATATAACACCTTATTCAGTACTCATCTTCCAGCGTCATATGCGATCTTTTAGTTTTTCCACCACTGCCCACCAGACCGCGATATTGGCCTCATCAACACCTACTGTATGATACGTGCAGTGGAAATCTCCAAATAAATAACATCAAGATAGGTGAAAATCCATACCTTCGGACATAATTTATCTGGTTGTATCCAGCTTTTTGGCAGCCGTCACCAGCCAAAATGTGTCTCTTTACTTGTGCAGAGGTCGGCAGTTGAGAAACATCATTTAACAACACAACTGAAGGCAAGGCCGGTATAGTTAGAGAGAAAATCTCTGACAGCTGAGTGGTGACATTTTCCCAAAAGCTCTCAACAGGAGGGCATTCCCAGTACATACATATGTATGTTCCAATGGCACCGTCTGGACACAAGGTACATCGAGAGTCAGGCCTGAGACCCATCAGGCTAAATCGCCTGGGGGTCAAATAAGTCCTATGAACAAAATTTAGATGAATCTGTTGGTGATCTGGGTTGCGTGATGATAGTCTAATATTTTCCCATACCACATCCCAGTCAAAATCTATGTCCAATTCAGGGACATCCTTTCTCCAGATCGTATCTAAGGGTAGATCTTTATATGAGGCCGTGAGTAAGTGCCGATAGAAGTCAGAGACGAAGCCCCTCGATGTCTCTCTGTCATAAAAGAATTTGTGAAACCGGTGGCGTTCTAGTGGAGCGTCCCATGGGACTCCGTAAGCCTTTAGAGCTGCCCTCATTTGTAAATAAAAGAAAAAGGAACTACCGGGGAGATCAAATTCGTTGGATAGGTCCTGAAAAGACCGGATACCAGAGTCGTTGAAAACATCCCTCAATACATGGATACCTTTCCCCTCCTATCTGGGGAATCTAATGGGTCGTTGTCCAATAAGGAGCAAATTGTTATTAAACAGTGGGGAGTACGTGTGCCATTTATGGCGGTTAGTGCGAGTTCTCTGGGTGTCACGCCAAATCTGGATCACATGTGTGATACAGAGGCCATGTTTGGTGTGTAGATATTGACTGTCATGTTTCTTTGATGTTTTTGGGGTATATTATTTCCTTTGTAAAATGTTTTTCAAAGAAGTTATCCAGTATGTTAATACAAACCTAAGTGGGAGTGTTGAAGTCAGAGGTTCTGTGTATAGGATTGTTATTAACTGTCTAACTGCATATATATCTGTTTCCACTAGAGGGCGCTCTAGGCAGAGCCACTCATGTACACTATCTTGTGACGTGTATATAAGTAGATGTTTTCCTCCCATTTCTTTCTCTCCCCCATTCCCTCAGTAAGAGAGGACTCATGTGTAAATGCTCCCACTCTGTGAATAAACACATCAAGCCAGTTAAAGGCCAAAGACTGGAAACCATGCCTCTTGACCACATTATTGTCGCCCTATAGCCGAATTCTGTTAACAGCTTGCCCAAAAAATCTAATCTACGAATTCCAATCTGGCTTCAGAACATCCCACTCCACTGACACATGCCTTCTCTATTTGAATGACCACATCAAACAAGAGGTGGACGCAGGCAAATACTGCGGCATGGTCATGCTGGACCTACAAAAGGCCTTTGACACGGTCAATCACTCCATTCTGATTGACAAGCTAAAAGCAATTGGTTTTGATAGTCTATCAGTGAGCTGGATGCAATCCTACCTTGAGGGGAGGGAACAGATGGTGGAGGTAAACGGTACCCTATCCCCCCCCCCCCCTCACAGTGAGCTGTGGTGTTCCACAAGGAAGCATACTAGGACCGCTACTGTTCCTAATTTATGCAAATGACATGTCGTCAGCTTGTGACTGCAACTTGTTCCTGTTTGCGGACGACTCAGCCCTGCTGGTCTCTGACAAGAACAAGTTACAGGTTGAAAAAACCCTCAGCTCGGAACTAGGCAGAATCTGCATATGGCTCGCTGATAACAAACTATCATTACACATGGGCAAAACAGAGTCCATTCTCTTCGGTTCAAATAACAAACTCAGCAAGACCGACGGCTTCTCAGTTACAGTGGGTGACAATATTGTCACAAGGAAAGATGAAATTACCTACCTGGGTTCCATCCTAGAGGCTAATCTCTCCTGTGACAAAATGGCATCCAATGTAATAAAAAAAAGTCAACCAACGAACTCGATTCTTGTACCGGATCTCCTCTCTGGTAAACAAGAATACACTGAAGACTCTGGCAGGAGCACTCATTCAGGGGTACTACGACTATGCTTGCACCTCATGGTACCAAAGCACCTCAAAGGCGCTAAAAACAAAATTACAAACATCTCAAAACAAACTGGTCAGACTACTGCTTGACCTTACTCCTAGAACCCACCTCACCCCTGCCCACTTTGACAACCTAGGATGGCTTAGAGTAGACGACAGAGTACAGCAACTTGCAATGGGCCTGGTCTACAAGATACACTACACGACCAAGGTACCCATGTACATGTCAAAATACTTCCCAAAGGTCAGTGAATACCACGATCACAACACCAGAGGGAGCTCCACAAATCATGTTAAACCCAGATTCGGCTCAAATAAGGGACTAAACACGTTTCGCAATTATGCCACATCAATGTGGAACGCCCTACCCAAAGCTGTAAAGGAATGTGGATCACTACCCACTTTCAAAACCTCTCTCAAGGGACACCTACGGGAGACTGCAATTCAACACTGGCCCCTGTAAATATCCTAACCCAACCCCCTCCAATGTACAGTCATTTACCTAGTATGGTTTTGTCAATAGTCCAATGTACAATTTTGTTTGTTTGTACAGTGTCTCCCCCCCCCCTCAATGTACAGTTTTACTTGTTTATACAGTGTGCCCCCCCCCCCCCCAACCACCTCCAATGTAGATTACCCAGTATGGTTGTCAATATCCCAGTGTACCCAACCCCCCCCACCCAACCTCCTCCAATGTACAGTTTCTACGTCAAATGTATATACTCCCTTTTCCTGACTCCTTCTGTATCACAAACAGTACTGTATTTGCAAATCTGGTATGTCATAAATGTATAGATGTAGCAGTACTGACTATCTGTATGTCATGTATGTCATATATGTCCTGATGAATTGAAAATGGGGGACCCTGATGTAAACAAGACGAAAGTCATTCTCTGGTCTGCATCCCCTTAACAATTGTGTGTATTGAGCTGTACTGTATTGTACCCATTCTGCAATCTGTTAATAAAGTTTTCAATCAATCAATCAATCACAAAGACAGTGAGGTCTAACTGATCCAAAATCAGTTAAGGAGGTAGGTACCGTATATTAACATAAAGACAGCAACGTCTAACTGGTCCAGAATCAGTTGAGGAGGTAGGTACTGTATAAAGACAGCAAGGTCTAACTGATCCATAATCAGTTGAGGAGGTAGGTACTGTATAAAGACAGCAAGGTCTAACTGATCCATAATCAGTTGAGGAGGTAGGTACTGTATAAAGACAGCAAGGTCTAACTGATCCAGAATCAGTTGAGGAGGTAGGTACTGTGTACTAACACAAAGACAGCAAGGTCTAACTGATCCAGAATCAGTTGAAGCTGGGTTTACTTGAAACCAAACACCTTACCTGGGGAACTGGCAACGCCAAAGCATTTTTAGAGGTAATAGATTCAATAGGTGTGTTCTGTGACCCAAATTACTTGTGAATTCCAACGGCAACTGAGCTGATAGGTGGGTATTGCTCTACCTACGCATTTCTCAAGGTGCCATAATTGAAGTTGAAAGGGTGGATTTACTGTGACTAAAATTCCCGATGCTATAACCCTTTTAATACTATAAATGGTAATAATTCAGCTCATATAGAGATGATACAGTTAGGTCATATGAATGTATAAATGAGTTAAATCACTATGTATACTAAAGAAACGAAAAGGAAATTGAATCTCACAGAACTGTATTAAGAGAAAATACACAGAACAATATTGAACACGTTTTTCTGCTTCAGAAATGTGTTCTCCCATATTTTGGGAATCAATAATGTATATTCTATCCAACATACGTCAAAAGTTATTTACAAGATAAGTCCCTATGGGTTTTGTGCCCAAAAGGTTAGTTTTGCCATAATTGCTATAGTCTTGCCAAAAGTAGTGGCCATCAAGATCAAGGTCAATACAATTTGATATAAAATGAAGAAAATATAAATATGAATATATATTTTGTATTATATCCTACACATAAAATGTGTAAAAATTAAGGCTGTCAAAGTTATTGCGTTATTAACGAGTTAACGCAAGATTCTTTTAACGGCACAATTTTTTTTATGCGAGATTAACGGGCTGTTTTATTATTTTAATAGATTTTTTTACCTTTATTTACCCAGGGTAGGTTCGATACTCTCATTGATACTATGTTTGTTTCTGCCTCAAAGTGTGTGTGTGAGAGAGAGAGAGAGAGAGCGAGAGAGAGAGAGAGAGAGAGAGAGAGAGAGAGACAGAGAGAGAGAGAGAGAGAGAGAGAGAGAGAGACAGAGAGAGAGAGAGAGACCCTTCGATTAATTTAGAAAAAAAGAAAAACTTTCTATTCTTGCATAATATAAATCAAGCACTGTCGATGACCCATGTATATTCTACAGGTCACTGCCGATGACCCATGTGTCATGCCCCTCCAGGCCTCCAGGGTTCCCGTCCACCTTAACTCTCGTTATTCCCACTACTATCCCTAGCATCCCTACCGTGTTATTTTTTTTTCGTAGCCACATTTTGCGGAGACGCTCTCTGATTGGCCACTTCATGTGACATGTGCGCCCAATCGTGTGACGCCTGTTTCTACACCGGTTCTACACCAGCCCTGATTTCAAACTCTAACCTTAACCAACTTCGAAAGAGTCGCCTATAAGCTTAACCAGTGATAAACCAGGCGTTAGGTAGTTTGCAGGCTGTTAGACCCGGAAATGGGCAAAGACACAGCTCGTCACGCGATTGGGCGCACATGTCAGTGGCCAATCAGAGAGCGTCAGTCAGTGGCCAATCAGAGAGCGTCTCCGCAAAATGCGGCTACGAAAAAAAATAACACATCCCTACCCAGCTACTCTTCCTCTCTCTGAGTACAGGATGGGGTGCAGGTGTGTGGCATCCGGAGGAGCAGCTGATTGACATCTACCAGCTGATTACCATTCCTATTTAGACCTGGCTCGAGGCTTCAGGAGGGTGTTTCATGATGAAGAAGAAGAGGGCTTCAGGAGGGTGTTTCATGGTGAAGAAGAAGAGGGCTTGAAGAGGGTGTTTCATGATGAAGAAAAAGATGGCTTCAGGAGGGTG
Organism: Notolepis coatsorum; assembly: GCF_963971535.1. Lineage (NCBI taxonomy): Eukaryota > Metazoa > Chordata > Actinopteri > Aulopiformes > Paralepididae > Notolepis > Notolepis coatsorum. Next base: position 18,362 of record NW_028171974.1, read on the forward strand.
T
>NW_028171973.1:0-4000 GCF_963971535.1 Notolepis coatsorum
GTTACTGTGATACTGTGATAGTGTCTAATCTGTTACTGTGATAGTGTCTAATCTGTTACTGTGATAGTGTCTAATCTGTTACTGTGATAGTGTCTAATCTGTTACTGTGATAGTGTATAATATGTTACTGTGATAGTGTCTAATCTGTTACTGTGATAGTGTCTAATCTGTTACTGTGATAGTGTCTAATCTGTTACTGTGATAGTGTCTAATCTGTTACTGTGATAGTGTATAATATGCAGTGTTGGGACTAACGTAACAAAGTTACTTTTGGCGATAACTAGTACTCTAACGCATTACTTTTGAAATTCAGTAACGCCGTTAGCGTTACTGAATGGTTCGTTACTGCGTTATTTGCGTTATATACTGCGTAGATTGATAGCGAGCGGTAGTGATTATTATTATTATTATCCTGTCTGCCTGCGGGGAAACGCTGTGCTGCGGGCGTGTTTTGTTTACTATTCCTGACTGATAATGGCAGCGCCCAGCTACTCGCGTATTTCTCTTTTGTCGAACGAAAAGAAAATAACGTTTTAGTTATGTCATTTGTGTTTTGGCTCAAAGATACTGGAGTCTAACGTTAACTACCCGGACTCATCCAAAGCCACTCGCCACCCGCGTAGAATGATACCAGGCGACACACAGCAAATGGGACGGAAAACTTTTTCCAACTACTTGGAGAGAGAATATACAACATGGAAATGAAATAAAGAAAATGTTTGAGGGGCTGCTGGACTAACGTTACATCTCGACAGACACTGGTGAGTGCAGTGATGTGAATGTAAATGAATGGAAACTCAAGTTGATCAACGGATTTTGACTACGAATCTGCCAGGGAATCTCATCAATACTAATCAAACAATATAAATATAGTCCTTTCATGCACAATTGATATCCTAACTATTCTAACGTTGCAATGCACGATTGATATCTTAAACAACGTTGCAAGACGGTTATAATGAAACGCTCCAGCGACATCAAGGCTGTTCCTTCAACCTAAGCAGCGATACAATTAGGCACGGCGCATTCCTTATTACGTCGGGACATTTGTATTTGTGTCAGATTTGTGTTTGTATCTAGACCACATTACTTAGCAGAGTTCAGTGATGTGAATGGAAACTGTCAAGTTGATCAACCGATTTGAGTATCTGTAAGCGTCTATACTTTCCGTAGCCGCATTTCTGGCGAACGCTCTCTGATTGGCCACTGACTGACGCTCTGCTGTAAGCGTCTATACTTTCCGTAGCCGCATTTCTGGCGAACGCTCTCTGATTGGCCACTGACTGACGCTCTCTGATTGGCCACTGCCCAATCGCGTGACGAGCTGGGTCAGATTTGTGTTTGTATCTAGACCACATTGCTTAGCAGAGTTCAGTGATTGGATCTCATATTTTCCCGTAACTCCAGCATCATTAACACCACGGTAACTCCCCTACATGTATCTGACCATTCCTTCATATCCTTCTCACTAACTCTCATGCTTAACCGAAAAGTCTTCACCCCAACTCAAACCGTCTCACTCAGACGCAACCTGCCCTCCCTATCCCCCTCCACCCTCTCCTCTGACATAATATCCGCTCTACCTTTGAGTGACACCTTCTCTGCTCTCCCCACAGAGATGGCAACCTCCACCCTCCTCTCAGCCCTTGCAACCTCCTTCGACAAGCTCTGTCCCCTCGTTGAGAAACCTGCCCGCCGTTCCCCACCCAGTCCATGGCTGACGGATGCAGTGAGAGAACAAAGACAGGTCCTGAGAGAGGCTGAGAGGAAGTATAGAAAGTCACGCCTCACTGCTGACATCGACACATATCACAACCTCTTGTTAACATTCTCCAAAACCATTACTAATGCCAATGCTTCTTTCTTTCACCATAGGATCGAGGCCTCTGCCAAGAATCTTCGCAAACTGCATGCTACCATGTCCTCCCTCCTCACTCCCCCCCCCCACCTCCTCCTCCCTCATCTTTTTCTGCCGAAGACTTTGCGATCTTCTTTGAGGAAAAAGTGGAGAACATCCGCAGCTCCTTCTCCCAACCCCCACCCATTCCAAACGCTGAATCGAGAACCTCATCCTTCACTCTGTCATCTTTCTCTCCCATTACAGAAGCCGAGACCCTGACACTGGTAACGTCGAACCGTCCGACTACATGCCAGCTGGACCAGCTACCCTCCCCACTCCTCCAGACCATAGCACCGGACATCCTCCCATTCCTAACTGCAACCATCAACTCCTCACTCAACTCGGGGGTGGTCCCCACCTCCCTAAAACAAGCCAGAGTCACGCCCCTCATAAAAAAACCAACCCTGAACCCCACCGTCATAGCCAACTATCGTCCTGTCTCTCTTCTCTCCTTCCTTTCTAAAACACTTGAACGTGCTGTATCCAACCAACTTACTGCTTATCTCTTACAGAATGACCTCCTAGACCCCAATCAGTCTGGCTTCCGGACTGGCCACTCCACAGAAACGGCCCTCATTGCGGTCACAGAGGCACTTCACTTAGCAAAAGCGAAAGGCCTCTCCTCTGTCCTGATTCTCCTAGATCTATCTGCAGCCTTCGACACAGTCAACCATCAGATCCTCCTCGCGGCCCTCGCAGGAATGGGAGTGGCTGGATCTGCGCTGACATGGCTGACATCATACCTCAATGACCGCTCCTACCAAGTGTCATGGAGAGGGACTCTGTCGGCCACCCGCCCCCTGCGGACGGGTGTCCCCCAGGGCTCGGTCCTAGGACCCCTTCTTTTCTCCCTCTACACTAAATCACTGGGTAACATTATCACGTCTCATGGCTCCTCATATCATTGTTATGCCGATGATATTCAACTCTTCCTCTCCTTCCCTCCCTCAGATATCCACGTCTCTGAGCGGATCTCGGCCTGTCTGTCCGACATCTCCGCCTGGATGATGACCAACCACCTCAAACTGAACCTAAACAAAACAGAATTGCTCCACCTGCTGGCCAAATCCTCCCCCCTGACCGACCGCTCCATCACAGTCGAGAATGCAGCTGTGACCACGTCGCCGACCGCCAAGAACCTTGGTGTTGTCCTCGACGACCAGTTGAACTTCTCTGCTCACATCGCAGCGACAACCAGAACCTGCAGATTCCTCCTGAGCAACGTCAGAAGGATACGCCCCTTCCTGACAAAAGAAGCCACCCAACTCCTCATCCAATCAACAGTCATCTCCCGCCTCGACTACTGCAACGCACTCCTAGCTGGCCTCCCGGCCACTGTCACCAAGCCTTTTCAACTCATTCAAAACGCAGCGGCCCGCCTGATCCCTACGCTCTGCATCTTCTGGCCGCCTCAGATCTACTCCCATCCAAGCTCCCGGAGGGTCATCAAAGAGAAGCCGCCTATTCTCAGTCCTTGCCCCACAATGGTGGAATGAACTACCCATCCCAGTTAGGACAGCCGAATCCCGTCCAATCTTTCGCCGTCGACTAAAGACTCACTTCTTCAACCATTATCTGAAATGATAAAAAAATTCATAAAAAAATCTAACCCTGACTAACCTTACTGTCATGCACTTGTCCTAATAAACTAACCTACACTGTAACACGCAACACTTTGATGAACATTGTTACTCAGCTGATAGAGTTATACCCTTCTTGCTGTCTTGCACAGAACTTGTAAGTCGCTTTGGATAAAAGCGTCAGCTAAATGACTAAATGTAAATGTAAATGTAAATGAATGGAAACTGTCAAGTTGATCAACCGATCTGTAAGCCGGGCATGGGAGCAATTTTGAATTTTTTTTTAAGTAACTAAACTTTTCACAGTAACGCATTACTTTTGGGTGTAAGTAACTAGTAAAGTAACGGAGTTACTTTTGAAATGAGTAACTAGTAAAGTAACTGAGTTACTATTTTTCAGTAACTAGCACAACACTATTATGTTACTGTGATAGTGTCTAATCTGTTACTGTGATAGTGTATAATATGTTACTGTGATAGTGTATAATATGTTACTGTGATAGTGTCTAATCAGATACTG
>NW_028171972.1:0-32500 GCF_963971535.1 Notolepis coatsorum
TGTGTGTGTGTGTGTGTGTGTGTGTGTGTGTGTACTAGCATGCTGGCTCCCTGAGACACAACCTGTTGAGAGTAGAAACGGAGATGAAAGGAACCAGCCTAGTAGATGAAGAATTGTGATGAAACAAAGGAGAATATGAATTATGATTTTTCTTTGCATCTTTGCGTGTCCAGGCGAGAAACCGCCAACACTTTAGTGAAATTCACGTATTGCTGCATATTGTCGTTTTCTGGGATTATACAGGATTACTCTAAAACTATACTTATATTCACCACGGTATAACACGCGAACGTATGGATGAAACATTTATTATTTTTCACATCGTGGATAATCCAATGTACAGTTCCCCCCCCCCACCTACCCAACCCAACCCCCCCCACCCCACCTACCCAACCTCCTCCAATGTACAGTTTCCTCGTCAAATGTATATACTCTCTTTTTAGACTCTTTTTGTATCACAAACAGTACTGTATTTGTAAATCTGGTATGTTATAAATGTATAGATGTAGCAGTACTGTCTATCTGTATGTCATATGATGAATTGAAAATGGGGGACCCTGATGTAAACAAGACGAAAGTCTTTCTCTGGTCTGCATCCCCTTAACAATTGTGTGTATTGAGCCGTACTGTAGTGAACCCATTCTGCAATCTGTTAATAAAGTTTTCAATCAATCAATCAATCAATCAATCAATCAATCAATCAATCAATCAATCAATCACATATTGAACGATAGATCGTTGATTGAGTCAAATGGGCCATAGTATTGTATCCATAGCTATAATATAGAATATAGATATAGCCCTGCAAACACAGCCACTTATTCCTATCTCTTAGAGTGTTGGCGTGGTGGGAACAAAAGATACACAAGTCCGTGGCGTCCAAAGAGTTAATGCGCTGCGGGAAACGAACACATTCACAACGACGCACTAGTGAGGCTCAAACACCCTGATTCTCGAAACAGTGTATATAACGACAGTAAACAATTAGTTGTCAGGCTGCTTTCAAGACGTTAACTTTTCTGCCAAGTGCCAAATTATGTCATTACCTGAAGGCTGGGAGCCTGGCGTAGCAGGTGCAGGTTGCCAAGAACAAAAAATAGGCAATTAACACGAAAGTAGGCAATTAACAAATCCTTAAAAACGTTATTCTTGGGAAGAGTTTATTGAGCGTTTCTTAATTTGTATCGACTCTTTAAAGAACACAGCTCCACGGTCCTGAGAGCACGCTTAGAATAGGGAGGACACTACAGCCCATAATAACACTTCAGATCTGCCTCTCAGAAGTAACAGAGTTCTGAAAGAAGAAACTTTAGGTCAGCATTGAGCCTTATCGTATCGTATCGTATCTCCTCTCATCTTATCTCCTCTTATCTTCTCTCATCTTATCTTCAGTTCAGTTCAGTTCAGTTATTTTTAAATTTCTAAACTTTGGACACAACATAACAACGTCCATTCCATAAATCACCAAAGTTTTACCAGCTGCTATTGCAGCATTGAGACATTGAGATTATTATCTCATCTTATCTTATCTTATATTTGACTCTCTCATACTCGTTCTGGTCTCCTATCAGCCAGACAATAACATTTTATGCACCAAATACAGTGACTTTTTAATAATAATAATAATAATAATAATAATAATAATAATAATAATAATAAAATAATAATAATAATAATAATAATAATAATAATAATAATAATAATAATAATAATTATTATTATTATTTTCAGGACTGTGTCTTGGTGACAACAGAACTCACTAGAGTTCCAGAATATCACATACATGACACAATGACAACCGAACCTCACTAATATATACTCATAACTCATAAAAGGATATTTTTTCCCCTGTTGTTAAAAGCACTTTTAAAACAAAGTTACGAATTTGTATTGAAAATGTTGCTACATGCGTGCGTGTGTGTTTGTGTGTTCACGTGCGTGTGTGTTTATGTGTTCACGTGCGTGTGTGCGCGTGTGTGTGTTCGCGTGTGTGTTTGTGTGTTCACGTGCGTGTGTGTGTTCACGTGCGTGTGTGTTTATGTGTTCACGTGCGTGTGTGTTCACGTGCGTGTGCGTGTTCACGTGCGTGTGCGTGTGTGTGTGTTCACGTGCGTGTGTGTGCGTGTGTGTGTTCACGTGCGTGTGTGTTTGTGTGTTCACGTGCGTGCGTGTGTGTGTTCACGTGCGTGTGCGTGTTCACGTGCGTGTGCGTGTGTGTGTTCACATCTTTGAATAGTCGAGGGTGTTTCAGCTCCTGACTGTGGCGGGAAGTTAGTTCCACCATCGACTCTTTGATGACCCCCCTGGAGTGTGTGTGTATGTGGGTTTGTGTGTGTGTGTGTGTGTGTGTGTGTGTGCGTTGTGTGTGTGTGTGTGTAAGTGGGTTTGTGTGTGTGTGTGTGTGTGTGTGCGTGTGTGTGTGTGTGTGCTCTGCCTGCGTGTGTGTGTGTGTGTGTACGTGTGTATCTGTGTGTGTGTTATCTAACGTTAACACGAACCTAAACTAACTTTAGGTTAGTTGTAACGTTAGTTTAGGTTCGTGTTAACGTTAGATAATGTACAAAATAAACGGTTTCCGCTGCTATAGACGTCGCTCTTTTATTTTGAAAACCCCAGAAAGGAAGTCATTATATTTGCTTTAGCGACCGTCCGGGTCTGTGTTAGCTCCGGCTAGCTTCGTGCAGTAGTTAGTATTATATTATCAATACCAGCCATTGGATTACTGTTTTCTAAATTGGGGAGGCTTTTAATCGTCAAGGTAAGAGGATTTCAAGTCATGGTATCCATAAACTTCAATCGGTTCGGATCATTTGAATGAAATGAGAATGTAAACAAACACGGCGTCACGTTAGAAAGTAGCACTGAAATCACTGCGCCCAGAGACGAGTGCTTAGGCAAAAAATAGTTCCGAGTATATCTGCTTAGAAAACGTAATTGTCGAATTCAATTATTTTTTATTTCTCCACGTGGTAAATACACAGGTCACAACATGTTTACAGGAACGTTTTGGAGTTGTATTTGGAGTGTATTTGGTGACTGTAAGACCCTGTAGGGAACGTCAGGCTACTGCCCCCCCCCCACTTCCAGTGATGAAGCTAAGCTACGCTAACGGAGCGGCTGTTCCCTAAGCCTAATGCATGCACAGAGACAAAAAAGGTATGTATCTTCTTGTCTAACTCCAGGGAAGATGTTAAATAAGCTAATTTCCCAAAATGTTGGAGTTTTCCTTTAATCCATGTTTCATAGCGTGCGTGTGTCATCTTAATGATGACGTCACACTAGGTACAGGGCAGCAGGGGCTCTGAGAGTCACAGGCAGGTAGTGGCAGGAAGCAAGGAGCCTTCTTGTTACTACTAGCCGAGGAGCTAGTCTCTGTTTCACCTAATAATAACACTATTGCTCCGTGATCATAGCCATTCATCTCTAAAGCTAACCACTATTTGTAAAAGCCACAACCACGTTACCATATTTGTAATAATGTAAATCATTGTGTCGTTGTACATATTGTGTGTATATAACGTTAGTAGCTAATTTAGCTAACGTAGCTTAGCTTGGTAGCCAGCATTCTCGAAACTCCTAACATGGCCCGATTTAAAATGGTTCTCTTGTAGCGCTGAGATAAAGGAGTCGGAGGCGGTGTATCGAAGTTGAACCTAATTCCTTTATCCATCAGCAACATAACAACAATGTCAACGTAGTCGAATCGATAGATAGAATGAATGCTTGTAGCAGGAAGTGCCACACACTATATCGTCCGGGGGGAACTACTATTCCCAACAACAGTTCTGTGTGAATTATGTACAGTCACTACACAAGCCCCCCCAGAATTCACCCATAGTCAAAATCCCTCTGGCGTGGGGGAACAATTGCCCGGCCTCGGCGCGGGCGGAAAACCGGGGGGTGGGGAGGGCGGAGCGGCGTAAGTGCTTGCGCCCTCCACGACACCCGGGGGCACGAAGCGGCCTCGGCGAGCGCGGAAAACCGGGGGCGGAGAGGGGGAAGCGTCGCAAGCTGCCGGAGGCTCCGTGGGAGGCGGCTCCCGGGGCAACGGCGGACGACCCCTGTGGGGGGGAAGGGCCAACTCCAAAGGTTGGGAAACGTCCACGTGAGCGGGCTTGATCCTGTCTATTGACACGGTCTCCGTCCTACCGCCCATGTCGACCATGAGGTCCTTATCACCGTGTCGCAGGACCCTAAACAGACCCTAAGGGGGGCGTAGGGGCCCACGGTGCGCGTCGTGGCGAACAAAAACGTACTCCGCCGTGTGCAGGCTGCGCGGCACCCGGGAAACGGGGGTACCATGCTGCGACGTGGGAATCGAGGCGAAGGTCTGAGCCGCTTCCCGCAGGGTGGAACGTTGGCTGGCCGCGGACCAAGGGGTTGTCGCGTCCGGAATAAAATCCCCCGGGACGCGCAATGTCTGGCCGTATAACAGCTCCGCGGACGAGGACTGCAGGTCCTCTTTGGGGGCACTCCTAAGTCCGAGCATGACCCAGCATGATGAAGGCCGGGAGGTTGCGACCCCCTCTGCGTGCCCCCCTGTCTCCGGAGGTCTCGTAGTGGTGACCGGAGTGCCGGACGTCCCACGATGATGTCGGGGAGTTCGCGACCCTCTCTGCGCCGCCCCCCATCTCCCTGTCTCCGGCTGTCCCTGAGCAATGACCGGAGTGTTGAATGTCCCGTGATTAAGACGGGGAGGACGCGACCCTCTCTGCGCCGCCCCTGTGCCTCAAATAGATTCGCTATCAGCTCTATCTTCAATCTTTCAAAATGTTCAGTTGCTATCGCTATCAGCTCTATCTTTAATCTTTCAAAATGGTCATTTGCTATTGCATGCACTCATCTGTGTTTCACTACACACTTGAGTGCATGCTTACCAACTGTCCGTCTGCAACACTACTGTAACTGAGGGGTTACAAAACCCTGACTGTATTAAAGATTGTGATAGATTAAACCACTGCTAGGTATGTACTTTAATTACTGGCCAGACAGTACATCGAATAGAGATGGTGGACACTCATAATAACACGGCATTGACAAAGAAATAGTATTTGAGGGTATTTTATTATTATGCAACATTAGGTTACAGAATGAGAATTAGGGTCGCGCTTGTATGGCGAAGAATATGCATAATTAGGAGAGAGGGGGAGAGAGGGGGAGAGAGGAGGAGAGAGGGGGAGAGAGGAGGAGAGAGGAGGAGAGAGGGGGAGAGAGGAGGAGAGAGTGGGAGAGAGGGGGAGAGAGGAGGAGAGAGGGGGAGAGAGCAGGAGAGAGGAGGAGAGAGGAGGAGAGAGGAGGAGAGAGGGGGAGAGAGGAGGAGAGAAGAGGAGAGAGGGGGAGAGAGGGGGAGAGAGGAGGAGAGAGGGGGAGAGAGGAGGAGAGAGGGGGAGAGAGGAGGAGAGAAGAGGAGAGAGGGGGAGAGAGGAGGAGAGAGAGGGAGAGAGGGGGAGAGAGGGGGAGAGAGGAGGAGAGAGGGGGAGAGAGGGGGAGAGAGGAGGAGAGATGGGGAGAGATGAGGAGAGAGGGGGAGAGAGGGGGAGAGAGGAGGATAGAGGGGGAGAGAGGAGGAGAGAGGAGGAGAGAGGGGGAGAGAGGAGGAGAGACCAGTTAGAGGAGACTCATAACACAACCATAGGAGAGAGAGCAGTTCGAGACAGAGAGAGGAGGAGAGAGGAGGAGAGAGGGGAGAGAGGGGGAGAGAGGGGAGAGAGGAGGAGAGAGGGGAGAGAGGGGGAGAGAGGGGAGAGAGGAGGAGAGAGGGGGAGAGAGGAGGAGAGAGGGGGAGAGAGGAGGAGAGAGGAGGAGAGAGACAGATAGAGGAGGAGAGAGGAGGAGAGAGGAGGAGAGGGAGAGAGGAGGAGAGAGGGGGAGAAAGGAGGGGGAGAGAGGCGGAGAGAAGAGGAGAGAGTAGAGAGGGAGAGAGAGGAGGAGAGGGGGGGAGAGAGAAGGAGAGAAGAGGAAAGAGGAGGAGAGAGGGGGAGAGAGGAGGAGAGGGGGGGAAACAGGAGGAGAGAGGAGGAGAGAGGAGGAGAGAGGAAGAGAGAGGAGGAGAGAGAAGGAGAGAGGGGGAGAGAGGAGGAGAGAGGAGGAGAGCGGGGGAGAGAGGGGGAGAGAGGAGGAAATGAGGAGAGAGGGGGAGAGAGGAGAGAGAAGGAGAGTTACATCTACACTTAGTCATTTCGCTTTTATCCAAAGTGACTTAGAAAGTTCTGTACAGCAAAGTCAGCAGGAAGGAAGGAAAGAAGGGTACAACTCTGGCAGTGAGATTGTTCCTTCAAACAGGGTGGAGCTTCAGTGCTACAGTCTCGAGTGCAGCGTCGCAGAGACATGTGATGTCAGAGGTTCCTCTTTAGAGCTACTATCAAAGTCTGTCTGAGGCCACAGACCCTGCTCGGATCCCATAGGCTGTGAAAGCTCGTCACAGACTGAGTTTCTTCCCCTCAGCCGCCGGGCTGATCAATGCCTCAGGACCCCTTTTTAATTTATTTATTTTCAATGCGTGACCCCACTGTCACCTACAACCCCAATTTGGGTTGCGACCCGTAGTTTGAGAACCACTGCTCTAACGGTTCCTAGTTCCCTGTTTCAACCATTTCACTGCCACACGACAGAAGGTTAACCCTTTACTATCACACAACCGACGGCGATGCTCCATCATTAGCATCATTAGCTCCGCATCCGCGCGCGTGCGTGTGTGTGTGTGTGTGTGTGTGTGTGTGTGTGTGTGTGTGTGTGTGTGTGTGTGTGTGTGTGTGTGTACTAGCATGCTGGCTCCCTGAGACACAACCTGTTGAGAGTAGAAACGGAGATGAAAAGGAACCAGCCTAGTAGATGAAGAATTGTGATGAAACAAAGGAGAATATGAATTATGATTTTTCTTTGCATCTTTGCGTGTCCAGGCGAGAAACGCCAACACTTTTAGTGAAATTCACGTATTGCTGCATATTGTCGTTTTCTGGGATTATACAGGATTACTCTAAAACTATACTTATATTCACCACGGTATAACACGCGAACGTATGGATGAAAACATTTATTATTTTTCACATCGTGGATAATCCAATGTACAGTTCCCCCCCCCCACCTACCCAACCCAACCCCCCCCACCCCACCTACCCAACCTCCTCCAATGTACAGTTTCCTCGTCAAATGTATATACTCTCTTTTTTAGACTCTTTTTGTATCACAAACAGTACTGTATTTGTAAATCTGGTATGTTATAAATGTATAGATGTAGCAGTACTGTCTATCTGTATGTCATATGATGAATTGAAAATGGGGGACCCTGATGTAAACAAGACGAAAGTCTTTCTCTGGTCTGCATCCCCTTAACAATTGTGTGTATTGAGCCGTACTGTAGTGAACCCATTCTGCAATCTGTTAATAAAGTTTTCAATCAATCAATCAATCAATCAATCAATCAATCAATCAATCAATCAATCAATCAATCACATATTGAACGATAGATAGTTGATTGAGTCAAATGGGCCATAGTATTGTATCCATAGCTATAATATAGAATATAGATATAGCCCTGCAAACACAGCCACTTATTCCTATCTCTTAGAGTGTTGGCGTGGTGGGAACAAAAGATACACAAGTCCGTGGCGTCCAAAGAGTTAATGCGCTGCGGGAAACGAACACATTCACAACGACGCACTAGTGAGGCTCAAACACCCTGATTCTCGAAACAGTGTATATAACGACAGTAAACAATTAGTTGTCAGGCTGCTTTCAAGACGTTAACTTTTCTGCCAAGTGCCAAATTATGTCATTACCTGAAGGCTGGGAGCCTGGCGTAGCAGGTGCAGGTTGCCAAGAACAAAAAATAGGCAATTAACACGAAAGTAGGCAATTAACAAATCCTTAAATTAAACGTTATTCTTGGGAAGAGTTTATTGAGCGTTTCTTAATTTGTATCGACTCTTTAAAGAACACAGCTCCACGGTCCTGAGAGCACGCTTAGAATAGGGAGGACACTACAGCCCATAATAACACTTCAGATCTGCCTCTCAGAAGTAACAGAGTTCTGAAAGAAGAAACTTTAGGTCAGCATTGAGCCTTATCGTATCGTATCGTATCTCCTCTCATCTTATCTCCTCTTATCTTCTCTCATCTTATCTTCAGTTCAGTTCAGTTCAGTTATTTTTAAATTTCTAAACTTTGGACACAACATAACAACGTCCATTCCATAAATCACCAAAGTTTTACCAGCTGCTATTGCAGCATTGAGACATTGAGATTATTATCTCATCTTATCTTATCTTATATTTGACTCTCTCATACTCGTTCTGGTCTCCTATCAGCCAGACAATAACATTTTATGCACCAAATACAGTGACTTTTTAATAATAATAATAATAATAATAATAATAATAATAATAATAATAATAATAATAATAATAATAATAATAATAATAATAATAATAATAATAATAATTATTATTATTTTCAGGACTGTGTCTTGGTGACAACAGAACTCACTAGAGTTCCAGAATATCACATACATGACACAATGACAACCGAACCTCACTAATATATACTCATAACTCATAAAAGGATATTTTTTCCCCCTGTTGTTAAAAGCACTTTTAAAACAAAGTTACGAATTTGTATTGAAAATGTTGCTACATGCGTGCGTGTGTGTTTGTGTGTTCACGTGCGTGTGTGTTTATGTGTTCACGTGCGTGTGTGCGCGTGTGTGTGTTCGCGTGTGTGTTTGTGTGTTCACGTGCGTGTGTGTGTTCACGTGCGTGTGTGTTTATGTGTTCACGTGCGTGTGTGTTCACGTGCGTGTGCGTGTTCACGTGCGTGTGCGTGTGTGTGTGTTCACGTGCGTGTGTGTGCGTGTGTGTGTTCACGTGCGTGTGTGTTTGTGTGTTCACGTGCGTGCGTGTGTGTGTTCACGTGCGTGTGCGTGTTCACGTGCGTGTGCGTGTGTGTGTTCACATCTTTGAATAGTCGAGGGTGTTTCAGCTCCTGACTGTGGCGGGAAGTTAGTTCCACCATCGACTCTTTGATGACCCCCCTGGAGTGTGTGTGTATGTGGGTTTGTGTGTGTGTGTGTGTGTGTGTGTGTGTGCGTGTGTGTGTGTGTGTGTAAGTGGGTTTGTGTGTGTGTGTGTGTGTGTGTGCGTGTGTGTGTGTGTGTGCTCCTGCCTGCGTGTGTGTGTGTGTGTGTACGTGTGTATCTGTGTGTGTGTTATCTAACGTTAACACGAACCTAAACTAACTTTAGGTTAGTTGTAACGTTAGTTTAGGTTTGTGTTAACGTTAGATAATGTACAAAATAAACGGTTTCCGCTGCTATAGACGTCGCTCTTTTATTTTGAAAACCCCAGAAAGGAAGTCATTATATTTGCTTTAGCGACCGTCCGGGTCTGTGTTAGCTCCGGCTAGCTTCGTGCAGTAGTTAGTATTATATTATCAATACCAGCCATTGGATTACTGTTTTCTAAATTGGGGAGGCTTTTAATCGTCAAGGTAAGAGGATTTCAAGTCATGGTATCCATAAACTTCAATCGGTTCGGATCATTTGAATGAAATGAGAATGTAAACAAACACGGCGTCACGTTAGAAAGTAGCACTGAAATCACTGCGCCCAGAGACGAGTGCTTAGGCAAAAAATAGTTCCGAGTATATCTGCTTAGAAAACGTAATTGTCGAATTCAATTATTTTTTATTTCTCCACGTGGTAAATACACAGGTCACAACATGTTTACAGGAACGTTTTGGAGTTGTATTTGGAGTGTATTTGGTGACTGTAAGACCCTGTAGGGAACGTCAGGCTACTGCCCCCCCCCCACTTCCAGTGATGAAGCTAAGCTACGCTAACGGAGCGGCTGTTCCCTAAGCCTAATGCATGCACAGAGACAAAAAAGGTATGTATCTTCTTGTCTAACTCCAGGGAAGATGTTAAATAAGCTAATTTCCCAAAATGTTGGAGTTTTCCTTTAATCCATGTTTCATAGCGTGCGTGTGTCATCTTAATGATGACGTCACACTAGGTACAGGGCAGCAGGGGCTCTGAGAGTCACAGGCAGGTAGTGGCAGGAAGCACGGAGCCTTCTTGTTACTACTAGCCGAGGAGCTAGTCTCTGTTTCACCTAACACTATTGCTCCGTGATCATAGCCATTCATCTCTAAAGCTAACCACTATTTGTAAAAGCCACAACCACGTTACCATATTTGTAATAATGTAAATCATTGTGTCGTTGTACATATTGTGTGTATATAACGTTAGTAGCTAATTTAGCTAACGTAGCTTAGCTTGGTAGCCAGCATTCTCGAAACTCCTAACATGGCCCGATTTAAAATGGTTCTCTTGTAGCGCTGAGATAAAGGAGTCGGAGGCGGTGTATCGAAGTTGAACCTAATTCCTTTATCCATCAGCAACATAACAACAATGTCAACGTAGTCGAATCGATAGATAGAATGAATGCTTGTAGCAGGAAGTGCCACACACTATATCGTCCGGGGGGAACTACTATTCCCAACAACAGTTCTGTGTGAATTATGTACAGTCACTACACAAGCCCCCCCAGAATTCACCCATAGTCAAAATCCCTCTGGCGTGGGGGAACAATTGCCCGGCCTCGGCGCGGGCGGAAAACCGGGGGGTGGGGAGGGCGGAGCGGCGTAAGTGCTTGCGCCCTCCACGACACCCGGGGGCACGAAGCGGCCTCGGCGAGCGCGGAAAACCGGGGGCGGAGAGGGGGAAGCGTCGCAAGCTGCCGGAGGCTCCGTGGGAGGCGGCTCCCGGGGCAACGGCGGACGACCCCTGTGGGGGGGAAGGGCCAACTCCAAAGGTTGGGAAACGTCCACGTGAGCGGGCTTGATCCTGTCTATTGACACGGTCTCCGTCCTACCGCCCATGTCGACCATGAGGTCCTTATCACCGTGTCGCAGGACCCTAAACAGACCCTAAGGGGGGCGTAGGGGCCCACGGTGCGCGTCGTGGCGAACAAAAACGTACTCCGCCGTGTGCAGGCTGCGCGGCACCCGGGAAACGGGGGTACCATGCTGCGACGTGGGAATCGAGGCGAAGGTCTGAGCCGCTTCCCGCAGGGTGGAACGTTGGCTGGCCGCGGACCAAGGGGTTGTCGCGTCCGGAATAAAATCCCCCGGGACGCGCAATGTCTGGCCGTATAACAGCTCCGCGGACGAGGACTGCAGGTCCTCTTTGGGGGCACTCCTAAGTCCGAGCATGACCCAGCATGATGAAGGCCGGGAGGTTGCGACCCCCTCTGCGTGCCCCCCTGTCTCCGGAGGTCTCGTAGTGGTGACCGGAGTGCCGGACGTCCCACGATGATGTCGGGGAGTTCGCGACCCTCTCTGCGCCGCCCCCCATCTCCCTGTCTCCGGCTGTCCCTGAGCAATGACCGGAGTGTTGAATGTCCCGTGATTAAGACGGGGAGGACGCGACCCTCTCTGCGCCGCCCCTGTGCCTCAAATAGATTCGCTATCAGCTCTATCTTCAATCTTTCAAAATGTTCAGTTGCTATCGCTATCAGCTCTATCTTTAATCTTTCAAAATGGTCATTTGCTATTGCATGCACTCATCTGTGTTTCACTACACACTTGAGTGCATGCTTACCAACTGTCCGTCTGCAACACTACTGTAACTGAGGGGTTACAAAACCCTGACTGTATTAAAGATTGTGATAGATTAAACCACTGCTAGGTATGTACTTTAATTACTGGCCAGACAGTACATCGAATAGAGATGGTGGACACTCATAATAACACGGCATTGACAAAGAAATAGTATTTGAGGGTATTTTATTATTATGCAACATTAGGTTACAGAATGAGAATTAGGGTCGCGCTTGTATGGCGAAGAATATGCATAAAGTCAGTCAGTAGCATGAGTCACTGGGAATAGCAGGATTCCTACGATGGGTAATAAGCTGACGCCACCTGGCGTATAATAGCAATTATAGAAGGCAACGCTGGTACCGCCTGGAGACACTGGGTTCCTCTCAGAGTTGTAAGGTCTAGAGGATAGAGGAATGTTCGGATACTCAGTCTGATTCAATGAAGAATAAAGGGACTTCACGTACAGAAGCCAGTCCTTGTAAATCCAACGATCAGCAGCAAAAGCAATAACTGTAATCCAATGCTCGATAGCAAACGATGATAGCTAGCCAGCCTCTGTCCATGAGGCCAGCCCGAGTGTAAATCCTCACGAGGTTAAATCCCAAACGATAGTGGAAATCAACGATGCTCTTCTCCGGGTAACACGTTCCAAATCAATATAATCCAACCAGTAATGGTTCTGCAATCGCCGCCGCTGGTTCTCCTGTGCACATGTCCAACGGGTTCTCCGACTAGGCCTCCTCGGGTACTGGCACCAACGTATTTAGGCCACGCACCCTGGCTAAGGTCCACTAGCTAACACGAACGAACCGTTAGGTAATGCTACACACGAATGAACTGTGGTTGCACGATATACAATAAATGAACGACTATTTACTTCACATTAAGCTAGGTCGAACTTGACGTTACTGCATTAAACTCTGACACTTTACTATTCTATTCGCACGTGTTCTCAACGCACGGTTGCTCACTTCACTACCCGTTGACTCGGGATGAACTTGATGAACGAAGTGCTGCTGTGCGCACCTTGCGCCGTATATATACTTAAGTGATTATCTAGTCCCAAACCTCAGTTCTTGTCTGGAATCAATACGCTGTCTCCGGGCATGTTACGACATGCCTGAGCTTGTCTTTGAACCTGACGTTGGGGGCTTGCGGGCTGGCGCCTAGGGCGCTATCCAATGAGGAGAGCGAATATTACTATGGTTCGAACGCCGGTTTAAAGGGATATACCGTGTATATATAAATAATATACAATGTATATAAAACAATAAATGTAGATTCTCAGCTTTAATCTGGCCCTTCACAACAACTACTATCACCGACATCTAAGAAGGGAGATCCCCCCTTGAATGGCCCTTCTAAGGTTTCTCTCCTCCACACTGCCTGTGGAGCATTTTTACCTATTGTTAGGTTTCAGTGAGTTTTTCCTTACCTTCGCGTGGGGTACGTCTGGGAGTGCTTGCATTCTTTCATTTATTTGCATTTATTTTAAATTTGTTGGACCTTATGGTGTCCTTGTTCTGTTCTTGACTTATTGTTATGTTTTCTTCTTGACTTGTTTAAAGAAGACCTGTATGGCCCATGGGGACATTAACGTGTGTTGTTGGGCCTTATAAATAAATTTGATTTGATTTGATTTGACCCACGGCAGCTTATCCACCCAGTTGCCGTCCGTCAGGCCTGTGCGCAGCGCTGCCTTCATAGACCGGTGGAAACGTTTGCATAGCCCGTTGGCCTGCGGGTGGTACGCGGTGGTACGGTGCAGCTTAACCCCCAGGCCGCTGGCGACCGCGTTCCAGAGCTCCGAGGTGAACTGCGAGCCCCGGTCGGAGGAGAGGTTGGACGGGGTGCCGAAACGTGCGACCCACGTGCTGATAAAGGCGCGGGCCACGTCGGAAGAAGATGTCGAGGCGAGGGGAACGGCTTCCGGCCATCGGGTGGTCCTGTCCACCATAGTGAACAGGTAGGTAAACCCGTGAGAGGAAGGAAGCGGGCCCACAAGGTCAACGTTGACGTGGTCGAATCTCCTCTCGGGAACTACGAATGTCACAAGCGGGGCCTTGGTATGTCGGTGCACTTTAGCCCGTTGGCAGGACACACACGCGTCGACCCAGGTCATCACGTCTTTCTTGAGCCCTCGCCACACAAATTTCTGTGACACCAACCTGCTCGAAGGCTTCCTACCGGGGTGAGACAGGTCGTGCACCGCCTCGAAAGCCCGCCTGCGCCAGCCTATAGGGTCCAGCGGCCGGGGTTGCCCGGTGGAGAGGTCACAGAGCAGGGACGCGCCCGAGCCGCCAATCGCGACGTCCCTGAGGCGCAAACTGGTATCCGCTGTCCTGAGGGCCTGGATGTCGTGGTCGGAGGCCTGTTCCGAGCCCTGGTTGTGGGGGACCGGGTAGCGGTCTGGCGTGGTAGCGTCGTTGAGGTGTCTGTAGTCGCCGCACGGTCTCCATCCCCCGTCAGCTTTGGGCACGATGGTGACTGTAAGACCCGATCAAAGTCACGTGACTACGGCGGTATGGCACGGTAGTTCGCTCTCGTAAGTGACAGACCAATTTAGTTATTATTTCACCTCTAAAGAAAGAAAAATCCGCGCAACTTCAGGAAAAGGTTTCAATACACTAGATGTGTGAATGACACGTCCTGGCAACCGTGCAGAGACAAGACTGTTGTCTAAGAAACGTGAAATCGATTGGCGTTCTGCCAAACAAATTATGTCAGACAAAGACACCCCTGCTTGGGCGTCGCACCTAATTGCGGAGGTATCTATCATCAAAGATTCATTCCAGCTAAGGTTTGATGAGCTCAGTGAATCGATCAACGGAGTAAAGAAGGACACACGGGCTATTCTGCAAAGAATATCCAACGCGGAGAACCGTATCGGAGCGGTAGAAGACCAGATGGCCGTAGACGGCAAAACTTTGAAAGACCTGACGGGAGACGTGGACTACTTGAAAACCAAATTAACCTACATGGAAGCGCAGAGCAAGAGAAATAACATCGTATTGGTCGGCCTGAAAGAGGGAGAGGAAGCCGGTGACCCGAATAATATGATTAATGGCATTCTGAGATACATCATGGATTTAAAGGACACTGACCAGGTACCAGAGGTAGAAAGGCACCATCGGACTCTCCGACCCAGACCAGACCCATCGGCACCTCCTCGCCCGTACATTATACGGCTGCTGAGATGGAACGACAGACAGGACATCTTGAGAGCCGCGGGGAAGAAAAAGAAGCTGACATGGGGAGGAAGGCCGCTTCACGCATTCCAGGATCTACCCGTGGAAATTAAAAAGCAGCGCGCCGGTTATACCGACATCAAGAAGAAATTGTGGGACGCGGATGTCCGTAATGGTATACTGTACCCTGCGAGGCTGATAGTCACCATCGACGGCGAAACATCCATCTATAATAACCCCACGGATGCAGCGAAAGGATTGAAGATCAAGCTTCCTAATATTTTTGGTTAATGGACAGAGCATAGAGGTATGACACGCCCACCACTCACTGACAGTTGACAGTTGACAGCAGACATGACAACTGAGTTATTTAGTGTGGGTGATGACTTGAGCAAGATCCCGTGCAAGGTATGCAATGAACATTAAGGGCAGCCTCTTTCATTATACTGTTTATTATTATAATACATTTTTTTTTTGGTTTGTGTGTATGTATGTATATATATATATATATATATGTGTATATGTAGGTATATATATATTATTTTGTTTTCTGAGGTTATGTATTGCACTGCCCCTATAGTAATAATTTCGGATGCACGGATCATGCATTTAATTAAGGACATGGTCTGATCACTGCGTGCGGATAACTGTGTTTATCAGTTTGTTCACGGACAGGGGATGGACACAGGTTCTATCTCCCTTATATTATGTGTGTGCCCTTTTATTGGCACTTCTTGTATGGTTTGTTATGTGTTTTGTGTGTATTTCCCCTTGTTGGTGCAGACCATTGATAACTTCAACATATATTCAGTATTTTCCTTTTTATCCAACCTTTTCAACAAGCTAAAGCGCAATATAATTTTTGATGGCCACAATTAACATGATTAGTTGGAATGTAAACGGGGTTTCAAATAAAACAAAGAGATATAAAGTCATTAGTCATTTGAAATCCCTGGACTGTGATGTTGCGATGTTGCAGGAGACACATTTGAAGGATGAGGACTCTATTAAGTTGAGACAGAGATGGGTAGGCCAGGCCTACTCAGCACCAGGTACCGGGGCATCTAGGGGCGTCAGTATTTTAATAGCAAAACGACTGACGTTTAGACTATCTCAAAAAATTATTGACAAGGATGGCAGGTTTATCATTCTATCAGGTTTTTTACAAAATACTAAATGCACGTTAGTAAATGTCTATGCACCCAATATTGGTCAGGCCGAATTTCTATCCAAATTGAGTGTGGCATTATCTCATTTTGCGGCAGACCATATTTATTTAGGAGGTGATCTCAACCTAGTTAGTGACCCGGCAGTGGATAGATCGGGCCACCCACTCATATCAGATGGTGCATTGTCAGCAGCGCTCAATGAGTTGCAGGTATCTCTGGCTTTGACAGACATATGGCGGGTAGTAAACTCTCTTGCCCGAGAATATACTTTCTATTCACACGCTCATAATTCGTACTCAAGGATTGATTACTTTCTTTTTTCACAATGTACAGTTGAGAATGTGATAGAGTGCAACATCCATAATATTATAATCTCAGATCATGCCCCCATGTCAGTGCGCTTAGCTCTCTCTGTAAACAATCACAAAAGTAAACAATGGAGATTTAACAACTCTTTGCTAAAAGATCAAGAGTTTGTATCTTTGATAAATGAGAGAATAACTGAATTTATAAATATTAATCTAAAATCTGTCCCTTCAATACAAATGGTGTGGGAAGCATTCAAAGCAACTTGCAGAGGGTGGATTATTAGCTATTCTACAGCCAGAAAGAAGAAAATGATAATGAAGAAAAACAACTTAATATTAGAACTTAAGGCTGTAGAAACACAACACATGCTTAACCCTGGAAATATACAACTGAAAAATACTATGTTGATTCTTAAGACAGAGTTGCAATCAATTATACATGAGGAGACAGCGTTTGCTCTTTTCAGACTCAGTAGGAAATATTTTGAATCAGGAGATAAAGCCGGTAAGATGCTAGCACTAAGATTAAAACAATTAGAAAATCGCCAATCAATACCATTTATATGTGATAGTACAGGTGCAGTTATTTATGAACAAACAGAAATTAATAAAGCTTTCAGTGATTTTTATAGTAAACTCTATCAGTCAGAAGGATCTAAAAAACAGGAAGACATGGATATATTTTTTAAGGACATATCCTTACCCACATTACAAGAGGTAGAAAGGGAGCATTTAGAGGGTCCTATCAGAGAATCAGAAATCATATCTGCCATGAACCTCCTTTCAACAGGGAAAGCACCAGGGAATGATGGATACACCTTAGAGTTTTACAAACAGTTTCAACACAGGCTAACCCCACTGCTTACACTAGTATTCAATGACATAATAGTTCATCAATCCATGCCTCAGAGTATGTGCCAGGCTACTATCTCTTTGTTACCTAAACCTGATAAAGATCACTCACAAATGGGTAATTATCGTCCCTTAAGTTTATTGAACAGCGATTATAAGCTATTTGCTAAGATCCTGGCCATGCGCATAGAGACAGTCATGCCTTCACTGATCCACCTTGATCAAGTAGGGTTTATTAAAGGCCGCCACGTTTCTAATAATATGAGGAGACTATTTCATGTCATGTCAAAAGCGGGCAACCTACAACAACCAGCGGTAGCTTTATCCTTGGATGCTGAGAAAGCTTTCGACAGAATAGAATGGCACTATCTGTTTTATGTTCTTACCAGATTCGGTTTTGGACCCACGGTCATACATTGGGTGATGGCGCTCTACAACAAACCACTAGCTTCAATTAAAACAAATGGCATTATATCTCAACCGTTTCAGCTATTCAGGTCCACCCGACAGGGTTGTCCGGTTTCTCCATCACTCTTCATCCTCGCCCTCGAACCGCTGGCATGTGCCATACGAGCAGAGGAGAAAATCACGGGCATCAATATTGGGGGGCATGACTTTAAAGCTAATCTGTATGCAGATGATGTACTATTAACACTAACACAACCCTGTCAATCAATCCCACAGGTGATGAAGCTGATTAAAGCATTTGGGGAGTTTTCAGGATATAAGGTGAACTTTAATAAGAGTGAAGCTATTCCTCTGAATAACCTGACCCATCCTTCACATATTGGTTCTGCCCCCTTACAGTGGAGATCACAAGGTATGAGATACCTCGGAATAAACATCCGGACACCTATAGACACGATTTTTGATTCTAATGGTCCACACCTCTTGAAGACAATTAGGGAGGATATTAAGAGATGGACAGTGTTACCCATTTCATTATGGGGTAGAGCAGAGATAATAAAAATGAATATTTTACCTAGAATATCATTTCTAATATCAGCTGTTCCACTCAAATTCCCCTCGTATTGGTTTAAAGAGATAAATAAGCTATTTACAGGTTTCTTATGGAGGGAGAAGACACCTAGAATCAGCTACAAGAAATTGATGAGACCAAGAAATAGCGGTGGACTTAGTATTCCGGATGTTTACTCATACTATCTCTCTTATAATGCCAGATTCCCCTTGTCATGGGGTTACATATGCAAGACCGAAATAGGCAGTTGGAAATGGATTGAGGAGAATATTTTATCAGAACTTAGTAAGACGGTATCCTTGGTATCATTATGGTTTCACCCCAAACCTAACTTTAAAATGGATAACCCGATAATAAGATTTTCATGTGAGATAATCAAAACCCTACAGAAACGGCTAGCCTTCAAAGGGATCTCTTTACCTTCATGCCCCATATGGTCTAACCCCCTGTTAATGGCTGGGGGCAGCACACTAGTAAATACTTCATGGCAGGGTAAAGGAATACATCAACTAGGACAGATTGTGAAGGATGGAGAGACGATACCTTTTAATGAATTGAAAGATCTGTATAATTTAAGAGATAGTGAATTCATGTTGTACTTTCAGTTGAGATCTGTAGTAAGATCAGTATCCATGAAAAATAGAGATATGGGGATACATAAGGATTTGGATGACAAACTAAGAAGGATCGCTTCAGAAAGGAGGTCAGTATCTAAGATCTATAGGTTACTCTCACTTAGCTCATCAGATGGCCTGGCCTCCATTAAACAGCAGTGGGAGAGGGATTTGAAGGTCTCCTTGACTGCTCCACAATGGGAGACGGTTTTAAAAAATACAACAACATCATCAAAATGTGTAAGATATAAAATGATACAATTAAAGGTAGTTCATCGAGCTTATATTACACCATGTAAAATTAAAAAAATGGATCAAGCCATCTCAGATTTGTGCTGGCATGGATGTGGGGAGGTAGGAACACTCATCCACATGTTGTGGCATTGCCCCACAGTGAAGAGTTTTTGGCACAAGGTCATTTTAAGACTATCCTCTATTCTCAGTGTTAAGATACCCTTATGTCCAAAAGTCTGCCTCTTGGGCATAGGGGTAGTTGGTATACAATCAGCACTTACGCAACGCATCATTACACTAGCACATATGTCAGTTAAGCGTACTATCATGATGAACTGGAAGATCCAAAAGCCAAATTGTTTCTGTATGGACACCTGGATGAGGGATTTCATGGACCTATTGACAATGGAACGAGCATCCTCAACGCTCACTGAACATGACCATGGAGAGGACGGTCCCTGGATCTATATAAGGACATACTTGGAGAATACTTATGACTGAAAGCAGGAGTGTTTGATCTGCACCCCCCCCACCCCCCCCCATTTTGTTAGTATGTTTTGTCTGTATTGTACCGTTTGTGAGTTTTGTTTTGTCTGTATTGTACTGTATTGTATTGTTTATTGTTTGTGAGTTTAGTTTTGTCTGTATGGTACTGTATTTATGTTGAGCTGTTTTGTGTTTCAAACTATTAATAAAAAAAAAAAAAAAAAAAAAAAAGCTTTGGGCACGATGTGCAGCGGCGAGGCCCAGGGACTGTCCGAGCGACGGATAATCCCCAACCTCTCCATGTTGGCGAACTCTGACCTAGCGACTGCTAGTCTGTCAGGGTTGAGCCGGCGGGCCCTAGCGTACACGGGAGCTCCTTGAGTCTCGATGTGATGCTCGACCCCGTGTTTGGTGGTCGCGGCCGAGAACGTAGGCTGTGTCAAGCTGGGAAACTCCCGCAGTAGGCGTTGGTACACGTCACCTTCTGCGAGCGAGCTGGCTAGCCCGCTGTATACTACTTCATTGCGCATACATGTCAAGGAAACATATGTCTGGGCGTCTACCAGGCGGCCGTGCCTCACGTCCACGAGGAGCCCATGTGCACAGAGGAAATCCGCCCCGAGTAGTGGGAACGAGATGTCGGCCGTGACGAACTCCCACGTGAACCGCTGTCCCCCAAAGCACAACTCCACGGTCCTCGTGCCGTAGGTGCGGATCGGGTTACCGTTGGCGGTCGTCAGTCGCGGACCCCCATCCCCGCCGGCAATGTCCTCCACCGTCGCCGGTAGGACGCTCCTCTGTGCTCCGGTGTCGCAGAGGAATTTTCGACCGGAGAGTGTGTCCTTAATGAACAGTAGCCTGTTCGACGTACCTGCGCTCACGGCCGCTACTGGGCGCAGGTGTTGGCGTTTCCCGCCCTGACAAAAGTACAAGGTGGGCGGCACTTTGTTGCTCTCGCGCCGAAGCGCGCATGGAAATAACACAGGCCTGTGTCATTATTGCCGTCGGCCGCTGCGCCTCTCTCCATCTTCGCCCCTCCCCCTCTGGGCATGTGCGCCCGTGCTGGGGCTAGCACCTCTGGGGCTAAGTGCTGCGTGGCCAGGTAGAAACGGTCCGCCTCTTCTGCTAGAGCACGGGGATCCACAATCGTTGTATTGGCGAGTGCCGTCTGTATCTGTGGCGGCATGTGTCTGAGGAACAGCTCTTTAAATAAAAAATGTGGCTGTTCGGCGCCCAGTAGGTTCAGCATCATCTCCATGTGCTCTGACGGCTTGCTGTCTCCCAAGCCCCGTATAGCCAGTAAGCGTCGGGCCCGCTCAGACTGTGATAACTCAAATATCCTGAGTAGGTGCGTCTTAAACGCCTCATATTTATTCTGGGCCGGTGGAGCGGTAATGAAGCCTACCGTCCTCGCCGCCGTAGTGTTGTTCAGGCTCGAGACGACGTGGAAGTATTTTGCGGCGTCATCCACGATTCCCCGTAGGGCGAATTGCCCCTCAGTTTTGGCGAATCACGCAGCTGCCGACTGCTCCCAAAACTCCGGCAGTCTGAGAAAAACGGCGTTGTTTGCCATGTTCGTCGTATTAACTGTCTCGGAAACTTCTTCGAGACTAATGTCGGGGTCACCAGTGTAGCGCTGAGATAAAGGAGTCGGAGGCGGTGTATCGAAGTTGAACCTAATTCCTTTATTCATCAGCAACATAACAACAATGTCAACGTAGTCGAATCGATAGATAGAATGAATGCTTGTAGCAGGAAGTGCCACACACTATATCGTCCGGGGGGAACTACTATTCCCAACAACAGTTCTGTGTGAATTATGTACAGTCACTACACTCTCCTCTTTGTATACCTTTGTCCTCACAAGTATTCTGCCAGGGAACTTATGGACACGACAATAGTAGTAGTTATAAGGTGTTTGAGCTTGTAACGTTAGTTAGCTAATAGCTATCGTGGTAGCCCGTTGCGTGACTGTGATGCACCGAGTGCTATCCGAGGGGGCTACTATCATATCAACATGCCGCAACGTGTAGCTTGCTAGCCGGCATGATGCGTGTGCAGTGCTTTGCCCCACAGGTCTGAGAAGAGGACCTGCACATTTTACTCGTTCCCAAAACTCTTTTACATGCACGACAGTAGACATAATGCTAACGTTAGCGGGGTAACGTTAGCCAGAGCCATATAGCCAGCTTGATACTATGACCCGGACGGGGATCAGGCGACAGCCCACAGACCAGTAGCGCTGCTGTACTGAACAACAGGCTGCCTAGTGGTACATGTAGTTCTTTTTTTATGACATTAAAAACCTTATAACTACCTTGTTTCAACCAGTTGTAGCTGGTCCATCAAAGTCTCTGACGATTAAACCCATTTGCGTCTTGTAAGGCGTCCATTTGGATCAAGGAAATAGCTTTCTGCACTGGTCAAACTCCATTGTAGTGGATCAGAAGTAGGAAAGTTACCTGGAGTGACCTCATGGCCCTGCTAGTGTCTGATAAGCTTTTAGATTTGCTCCGTGCATGTTATTCGTGCGTGGACCTTTTTAACCCTTTCTGAGTGGCATTTCCGGCGTCTAATGGAAAAAAATAAAGAATAAAATTAGATACCAATGATGTAAACTACCCATAATTGAAGAGTAGGGTTTAACCTGCAAGTTGGCCTTTAATAATAACTAGATCTCACACTATGATGTCATAATCAAACATTCTAGAACATTTGTGATGTCACAGTATGATGTCATAATAGGACATTCTAGAAATGTTGTGATGTCACAGTATGATGTCATAATAGCACATTCTAGAACATTTGTGATGTCACAGTATGATGTCATAATCAAACATTCTAGAACATTTTTGATATCACAGTACGATGTCATAATCAAACATTATAGAACATTTGTGATTTCACAGTATGATGTCATAACCAAACACTCTAGAACATTTGTGATGTCACAGTATGATGTCATAATCAAACATTCTAGAACATTTGTGATGTCACAGTATGATGTCATAATTAAACATTCTAGAACATTTGTGATGTCACATCTATGATCAAACATTCTAGAACATTTGTGATGTCACAGTATGATGTCATAATATAACATTCTAGAACATTTGTGATGTCACAGTATGATGTCATAATCAAACATTCTAGAACATTTGAGATGTCACAGTATGATGTCATAATATAACATTCTAGAACATTTGTGATGTCACAGTATGATGTCATAATCAAACATTCTAGAACATTTGTGATGTCACAGTATGATGTCATAATAGAACATTCTAGAACATTTGTGTACAGTATATATTCAACAATTCTTATAAGCGGGTGTATCAAGCAAGAAGTAGAAGAGAGAGCTCAAGATTGAGGAGTGGCGATGAGATGGAGGGTTCCCCCTCTTGGGGGGGCCCTCCAAGAGAGGAGATGATGTTTGTATTGTGATTGTATGACAAGAGGAGCAGAGAAGAAGGAGACAGAGACGATAGAAATGTGTTTTGAAGATGAGAAGAGGAAGAAGAGGAGTGTAAACTTTCTCAAGTGTGGGCGAAGCAAGAATTGTGGAGGGCAGTAATACGCCACGATGCGTCTACACTGCCGGAAATTCAAATAAGAAGAAGAAGAAGAAGAGCTCAGATCTCAGAAGATAAGTGAAGATATCACTTGTTGTTTCCGGCTACTTGTCTGTGAGCTTGAATATATTCTGTAGATACAATTTAAAATCCCCACATGGCAAAGGAAACAATGTCCTGTACAATCCTTAATGACCTGCGTCTGGAGGGAAGGTTATGTGATGTGGTTATTAAAGTCAACAGCACTGAGTTGAATGCCCACAAGGCCCTCCTGTGTGACTGCAGTGACTATTTCAGGTAAGTTTAGCTTGGTTCAGGTTAGCTTGGTTCAGGTTAGCTTGGTTAGTAAACAGATACCATACTGTACTTTCTGTAAACAGATACTATACTGTACGTCTACTGTAAACAGATATTATACTGTATGTCTACTGTAAAAAGATAATATACTGTACTTCTACTGTAAAAAGATACTATACTGTACTTCTACTGTAAACAGATAATATACTGTACTTCTACTGTAAACAGATACTATACTGTACTTCTAATGTAAAAAGATAATATACTGTAAATCTACTGTAAACATATACTGTACTTCTACTGTAAACCGATACTATACTGTAATTATACTGTAAACAGATACTATAATGTACTTCTACTGTAAACAGATGATATACTGTACTTATAATGTAAACATATACTATACTGTACTTCTACTGTACACAGATACTGTACTTCTACTGTAAACCAATACTATACTGCACTTCTACTGTAAACAGATACTATACTGTACTTCTACTGTAAAAATATACTATACTGCACTTCTACTGTAAACAGATACTATACTGTACTTCTACTGTAAACAGATACTATACTGTAATTATACTGTAAACAGATACTATAATGTACTTCTACTGTAAACAGATGATATACTGTACTTATAATGTAAACATATACTATACTGTACTTCTACTGTACACAGATACTGTACTTCTACTGTAAACCAATACTATACTGCACTTCTACTGTAAACAGATACTATACTGTACTTCTACTGTAAAAATATACTATACTGCACTTCTACTGTAAACAGATACTATACTGTACTTCTACTGTAAACAGATACTATACTGTACTTCTACTGTAAAAAGATACTATACTTCTACTGTGCTAAGACCCTATAGGGGAGAGTGGGGTGAGAAGTGCCATTTCTTTTACTTAAAGTGCCTTTAAAGCAAGGGGCTTACAGTAATTCCCCCAACTAAAATATGTACACATAGTTTAGGATGTTGTGCATCCCTGGGGATAATCACTTTGGATCTTAAATAAACTGTTTCAGAAATATAGCTTTAGAAAAAAAAGTGGTTTTGTGGCACAACTTGCCCCCGGTGCGGGGTAAGTTGTGACATTAGAGAGAATACACTGGGGTAAATTGTGCCATTGATTGTAAAACAGATCATTTTAATCTCAAAAGCGGTAAAAGCTTCATCTCCTTTCCAACCTGACGTATAGTCTTCCCCTGTTGCATCTCTTTCACTGCTCTTTCCAACTTCTCAAGAGGAGTTGAAACCCTGTCTGTCTTCCGTTTGTATATCTGCGTGGCATGATGGATTTTGGTTTAAAATTAAGAATATCACATAGTTTTAGTGATCAAATGTAAGAATACAATGTACAATAACAATAAAATACAATAAAGTAATATATATAGTTAATAATTATAAGTTGGGGCAACTTAACAAACAAAACATCTGGCACAACTTAACCCAGGCACTTTGGCACAAATCACCCCAAGCCTACTATTTTGAAAAAAATTCATCCCCCAGCTGTTTTGAGCTAGCATCATGCTAACTGTATAGACGCATGGTGTAGCTTACTAAAGCACTAAAACATGTGTGAACTGTTTTCAAAGTTGTCTATAATTGTTCAAACACAGCAATCAAAAAACCTTGATCATACAAATTTTACTTGAACTGAAATGTGCTTACCTCTCAAGCCAGGTGTCTCCCTTCTTTGCAGGTTGAGTGAAATGGATGCCTCTTCAAAAATATGTTGTCACATGACCAACTTCTTCTATGGTTTTCTAGATAACAGGGGTGGCACTTCTTGCCCCTTGGCACTGCTTACCCCACTCTCCCCTACTTCTACAGTGAAAATATATTACTACTAGGGCTGTCCCCGACTAAGGATTTGGATAGTCGACTATGATTGGCAAAAAAAAAAAAAAAAAATTGTATAATATATATATTTTTTTTGGGGCGGCTACGTGGCGTAGTGGGCAAGGCGCTCGCCACAAAATCTGGAGACGCTGGGCTCGCCTGTTCGAGCCCAGCGCTCCACATTTGCTTTCAGTTTAGCTGGTCATCCACAGTAATACACATTGGCCGTATTACAGGGAGTGAAACTGAAGGGTGGGGATCGGGCGTTGTGGACAGCGACTCCTACAGGTTGGTTGGTGCGCCTGCGCAGTAGAATCAGGAAGTGTCGGGGGCAGTGTGAGCCTCCCACGCGTTACTCCTCGCCACTGAGAGATCGAGCTGCGCAGGTGAAAAGATGCGACTGCTGTTACCTCAAGTACCGGAGGGGACTTGTGCTATGTATGACTTAGTCCACATTGCAGCCGGCTTGTGGGAGGCAAGAAACAGCGTTCGTGACAGGGGAGGGTTGAATTGGATGATACGAAATTGGGATGGGAGAAAAATATAGAAAAATGGGAGAAAAAGTGGATCAAAAAAAGAATATATATATATTTTTTTATCATTCCATTTCGGCTGTGGGGGGTGCTTAATGTCTGAAGGAGTCGACTGAAGGCTTGTTGTCCTCTGCAAAAGCATGCAATTGGTCCACTGATGGATACATCTTGATATTTGTCTAGTCTAGTGTGTTCATTAGATGGGTGAAATCCTCTTTCAGTGCCTCTGTGCCTGTTTTCTTAGGCAGTTGGCCTCTGGTATGCGTGCCATTAGCGTTAGCCACGCTTCTAAGAGGTTGGCAGTCGACTACGGCTCCTTTCGACCGATTAGTCGACTATTCGACTAATAGGGGTCAGCCTTAATTACTACACAGGACAGAATGTTGCTTACTGTTTACTCATCAGATATCTCTATACTCTGCGTCCCACAGAGCCCTCTTCACTCGCTGGAGCGACTCAGAGAAAGCAGTCTACACTATCCCTGGGGTGTCCCCGGGTATGATGCAGCTCATCATAGAGTACTCCTACACACGCTTTGTGCTGGTGACAGCAGAGAACGTGGAAGAGCTTCTGGTGGCTGCAGACCAGCTTCGCGTCACTAGCATAGTAGGAGCGTGCTCTGACTTCCTAGAAGGCCAGCTGTCTCTGGAAAACTGTGTCGGCATCTGGAGGTTCACGGACATCTACTGCTGCCCTGACCTGAGGCGCAAGGCCCATCTCTTCATCGTGTGCCACTTTGAGGAGATGTTGCACGTCTCACAGGAGTTTGTGGAGCTGTCCCCGCAGCAACTGGTGGACATCATCGAGAGGGATGACCTGAACGTGAAGAGCGAGGAGACGGTATTCGAGGCAGTC
The DNA here is from genome assembly GCF_963971535.1 of Notolepis coatsorum. Lineage (NCBI taxonomy): Eukaryota > Metazoa > Chordata > Actinopteri > Aulopiformes > Paralepididae > Notolepis > Notolepis coatsorum. Next base: position 26,542 of record NW_028171972.1, read on the forward strand.
GTCCGTTGGATCGACCACTCCCGTGAGGAGCGTAGAACACACATCCCCTTGCTGCTGCCCAAGGTAACTAATTGTATTACGGATACGCAAACATGGTTGCTAGTGCCTGAGCCACATTTATTTTTAATTAAATTTTTATTATTTAACTTTTTCTTGTTTGTCTGTCTCTTGCCAAGGTCATTATGATTCATGTTACTGTTATTATTGTTGTCGTCGCTGTTGTCATTATTATTATTATTATTATTATTATTATTATTATTATTATTATTATTATTATTATTATTATTATTATTATTATTATTATTATTATTATTATTATTATTATTATTATTATTATTATACTGTTATGTTCTGTTTTATGTATGAAAATAAAATGTAATTAAATAAAAACATTTATATAAAAAAATAATAATAATTGTATTACTGTGCATTACATTAAAACAACACTAGGTTCCCTAGTACAGTGGTTGTCAAACATTTGGGTCCAAACTGTTCCCTAGCAACAGAAACCGTCTACAACCGATGTCTAAGTTGTACCCGCTGTCTGCTTGTCTCTTCCCAGGTTCGCATGGGCTTGATGAGGCCTGACTACTTCAGGAACAACGTCCAGAACAACCCTGTGGTGAGGGACAGCCACGACTGCAGGCCCCTCATCCTCAGCGTCCTGAACCCCTCTGGCTCCGACAGGCTCCCAAACCCCCTGACCCGCCCACGCCTGCCCCAGGAGGTCCTGTTGGCCATCGGAGCCATCGGTGGCGGCAGCCTGACCATGGAGGCTTACGATATCCGAGCCGGTGGATGGATGGACGTGAGCGTTGAGGGGGAGAGACCCCGGTGCCGCCACGGCACCGCTTATCTCCACGGTCTGGTCTACTGCGTCGGCGGCTGGGACGGCAGTTACCTTCTCAGCAGTGTGCGCAGGTTCAACCCCGTCACTCGCAGCTGGCTGCAGGCGGCTCCCATGCACTCACGCCGCAGTCACGTCAGCGTGGTCGCATTGGACGGCTGTATCTACGCCATGGGAGGGTGGGACGGACACGTGGACCTGAACACCGCTGAGCGCTATGAGCCTGAAACCAACCAGTGGACAGTGATCTCACCCATGCTGCAGCGCAGGGCCGCCGCCGGGGCAGCAGCCCTCCAGGGCAAGGTGGGTGGAACTGAGGGACACAGGGTGCTAGATGAACACAAGGAACGTTAGATCAGAAATCATAAATGTCTTTATTGCCAAGTAAGCTTGCACATACAAAAGATGTGTCTGGGTCCTTTGGTGCATCAATATTAACAGACAATTAAAGTAGAATGAAATCAAATGGAATATATAAACTAAATTAGAATATTCTTTCTTATTACAGGTTTACATCTGTGGTGGCGTTCTACAGCTCACAGCTGAGTGCTACAGCCCAGACACCGACCAGTGGACTCTGATCGCCCCCATGAGCAGCAGGCGTGGCGGAGTGGGAGTGGCTGCATACGGAGGACAAGTCTATGCGGTAGGTGCACACGGAGACAAATGCTTTATACTAGATATTTCTATAGATATGTATCATTTGTCTTGCAATGCTTCTGTAATGCCCTCATTTCCCTAAATGGATTAATACAGTGTCTGCCTGCCTGAGCCACACACTAAAACATTCCTCTCATGTGTCCTGTCCTCAGGTGGGAGGGGAGGACCGTGGAAACGTCCTGCGTAGCGCGGAGGCCTACAGCCCCTTGACTGACTCCTGGAGCGCCCTGCCCAACATGCTCACCCCCCGCAGACACTTTGGCATCGCGGTGCTGGACGACCTGCTCTTCGTGGTCGGAGGCTACAATGACTCCAGATTCATCTCCAACATGGAGCGCTACGACCAGAGCAGCGACAAGTGGACTGTAGCCGAGGACATGAAGACCAGGTGCTGTGGCCTAAGCTGCTGCATAATGCATGGTCTGCCATTTTACATGAGCCAGTACGCTGCTCCCCGTGGAGGAGGAGGAGGATGAGGATGAGGATGAGGATGAGGATGAGGATGAGGAGGAGGAGGATGAGGAGGAGGAGGAAGAGGAGGAGGAAGATGAGGAAGAGGAGGTGGAGGAGGAGGAGGAGGAAGAGGAGGCAGCAGGAGATCCATCTAAGAACCTTACACATTTATTAGACCAAAAGAAATCCTAAGAAATTAATAAATTACTATCAGCCAAAGGTGGTGCATTTCTTTCTTCTAGTAATTCAGATAATATCGTTTTTTAGTTTGTGTACCCGTCGGGCTCTATGTGTGCATGTGCCTGCTCGCTGTGCCCTTGAGCAAGGCACCTCAGCTTTAACCGCTCCAGTGTTAGCTGCTCAGGGCCCAGTAGTAGAGTGCCTGACCATAGTGTCTTTATACCTGTATCACTGGACATATAAATGCATATTAAATCAAATCAAATTGATTTGTAAAGTCCGAAATCACAAGTTAATGTCCCCATGGGCCGGACAAGTCTTCTTTAAACTATTCAAGAAGAAACATCCCAATAAATCAAGAACAAAAAACCCAAAAAACAAAAAATTAAAAAAAAAAAAATGTAAAGTAATAAATGCAACACTCCCAGACATACCCCAGCGAAGGTAAGGAAAAACCTATATCAATAGGAAAAAAGCACCACAGGCGAAGTGGAGGAGAGAAACCTTAGAAGGGCCGTTCAAGGGGGGATCCCCCTTCTTGGATGTCGGTGATAATAGTGTTGCTATGGATGGGTGGAGAATAAAACAGGCGAATAGTTGGTATGTATGTACATATTAGGGCTGACCCCTATTAGTCGATTAGTTGACTAATCGGTCGAAAGGAGCTGTAGTCGACTGGCCAACCTCTTAGTCGAATATAATAAAAAATAATAATAATAATGGGTCTCATTCCCGAAAATGTTTCAAAGAGTTATTCTGGAAGACTTATCTTGGAACCACTGAGACAGAATCAATGACAAGTTCACTCTGAGTCCCCAACGTGCTGGTAATATGTCTTAAGTGGCTGAAACTGTCGCACAAATATGATCTGATATCTGCTTGGAGAATGGCATTCTGTCTTAAACTCTAAACGCGCGTTCCCGTTCAGGTCATTTGCATACAAAACAACGCCTCCAGAGCTCCTTATAAGGCAACTAGTGACGTAGCTGTGTGAAAATGGAATGGCGGAAGTGCTTTGCGAGTCTTGCGAGCCATCAAAACTAGATTAGATTAATGTATTGGCATCATATACAGCTCGTGGTACACCTGCCGCAGCGCGTGTGCACACACACACACACACACACGCACGCGCAGTACTGTATATGAATGAATGAATGAAATATAATATATATAGCCTACGGCGGGCGTAATGAATGAACGCAGTATGGCTTATTATTCCATAATTAAGCCTATACTGTTCATTCGTAGGCACACACAAGACTTGTTATGGAATATTAATGCAGTCTATTTCCACCGATTAGCTTTAGTTCTTATTTATTTATCCACTGTCATTTCAGTGTTGGTGTATAGGCTATATAGTGTATTTCAATATAAGTTTAATTGATTAATGATATATTCAAACGAATGCAGGTTTATAGCTATATCAACCCCCTTCAATGTACAGTAAATGACCATGGTTTTGTCAATATTCCAATGTACAGTTTTGCTTGTACAGTGTAAGTCTATCCCCCACCCACCCCTCCTACCCAACCTCCTCCAACAGTTTCTACGTCAAATGTACTCTCTTTTCTGGACTCTTTTTGTATCACAAACAGTACTGTATTTGCAAATCTGGTATGTCATAAATGTATAGATGTAGCAGTACTGTCTATCTGTGTCGTGTGTGTCATATATGTTATGATGAATTGAAAATGGGGGACCCTGATGTAAACAAGACGAAAGTCTTTCTAGACTACACACTAGACTAGACAAAAGATATCAAGATGTATCCATCAGTGGACCAATTGCATGCTTTTGCAGAGGACAAGAAGCCTTCACTCGACTCCTTCAGACATTAAGCACCCCCCACAGCCCAAATGGAATGATTTTTTTTGACCAATAGTCGACTAACTGCACATTTTGGCAAATCATAGTCGACCATCCAAATCCTTAGTCGGGGACAGCCCTAGTACATATACGTGTAATACAACACAAATATGTGCATGCAATAGCAACTGGGGTACATAAGAACATTTTTGAAACATTTAAAATATATTACAACTCTGTACATACATGTGATTAGCATTATACTCAGTAGAACAAATGTATATATCTTATACCCAGCTTAATCACTACACTGTAAACCCGCACGTTCAAAATAATCAATTAGTTTGAGTAGGGTATACTCAATATTCTATGAAAGTTCTACTAACTTGAATGTCTTGAGTTCGTGTGACGTGTTCTTATGTTTTGAGTAAATAAAACTCATAGTTTTTTATTGACTTGGAACTATTCACTTATTAAGTAAGTATAATGTAAAAGCATAACTTAAGTACAACTTAAGATAATTAAGTAGATACAGAGTGTAAACCGCATTATGTTTTGAGTAAATAAAACTCATAGTTTTTGATTGACTTGGAATTATTCACTTATTAAGTAAGTATAATGTAAAAGCATAACTTAAGTACAACTTAAGATAATTAAGTAGATACAGACTGTAAACCGCATTATGTTTTGAGTAAATAAAACTCATAGTTTTTGATTGACTTGGAACTATTCACTTATTAAGTAAGTATAATGTAAAAGCATAACTTAAGTACAACTTAAGATAATTAAGTAGATACAGACTGAAAACCGCATTATGTTTTGAGTAAATAAAACTCATAGTTTTTGATTGACTTGGAACTATTCACTTATTAAGTAAGTATAATGTAAAAGCATAACTTAAGTACAACTTAAGATAATTAAGTAGATACAGACTGAAAACCGCATTATGTTTTGAGTAAATAAAACTCATAGTTTTTGATTGACTTGGAACTATTCACTTATTAAGTAAGTATAATGTAAAAGCATAACTTAAGTATAACTTAAGATAATTAAGTAGATACAGACTGAAAACCGCATTATGTTTTGAGTAAATAAAACTCATAGTTTTTGATTGACTTGGAACTATTCACTTATTAAGTAAGTATAATGTAAAAGCATAACTTAAGTACAACTTAAGATAATTAAGTAGATACAGAGTGTAAACCGCATTATGTTTTGAGTAAATAAAACTCATAGTTTTTGATTGACTTGGAATTATTCACTTATTAAGTAAGTATAATGTAAAAGCATAACTTAAGTACAACTTAAGATAATTAAGTAGATACAGACTGTAAACCGCATTATGTTTTGAGTAAATAAAACTCATAGTTTTTGATTGACTTGGAACTATTCACTTATTAAGTAAGTATAATGTAAAAGCATAACTTAAGTACAACTTAAGATAATTAAGTAGATACAGACTGAAAACCGCATTATGTTTTGAGTAAATAAAACTCATAGTTTTTGATTGACTTGGAACTATTCACTTATTAAGTAAGTATAATGTAAAAGCATAACTTAAGTACAACTTAAGATAATTAAGTAGATACAGACTGAAAACCGCATTATGTTTTGAGTAAATAAAACTCATAGTTTTTGATTGACTTGGAACTATTCACTTATTAAGTAAGTATAATGTAAAAGCATAACTTAAGTATAACTTAAGATAATTAAGTAGATACAGACTGAAAACCGCATTATGTTTTGAGTAAATAAAACTCATAGTTTTTGATTGACTTGGAACTATTCACTTATTAAGTAAGTATAATGTAAAAGCATAAATTAGGTACAACTTAAGATAATTAAGTAGATACAGACTGTAAACCGCATTATGTTTTGAGTAAATAAAACTCATCGTTTTTGATTGACTTGGAACTATTCACTTATTAAGTAAGTATAATGTAAAAGCATAACTTAAGTACAACTTTATTAACAGATTGCAGAATGGGTATAGAGGTGTGATAGGTGTGATAG
>NW_028171972.1:37500-52500 GCF_963971535.1 Notolepis coatsorum
ACAGCTAACCCTACTGTCCCTACTGTCCATACTAACCCTACTAACCCTACTAACCCTACTGTCCCTACTGTCCCTACTGTCCCTACTAACCCTACTAACCCTACTGTCCCTACTAACCCTACTAACCCTACTGTCCCTACTAACCCTACTAACCCTACTGTCCCTACTAACCCTACTAACCCTACTGTCCCTACTGTCCCTACTGTCCCTACTAACCCTACTAACCCTACTGTCCCTACTAACCCTACTAACCCTACTGTCCCTACTAACCCTACTAACCCTACTGTCCCTACTAACCCTACTAACCCTAACCCTACTAACCCTACTGTCCCTACTAACTCTACTAACCCCTGCTGCATGTTTGGACCATGCGATTTGAGGCCAAGCACCGCTTTTTCAAAAGAGTGGTGCATGACACTCAAAACTTCAAAAATATCTTGAAGACGATGGCAATCAGACACCAACACATGATGGCATATCATCTTGCTTCACCATCATATTTCAAGCCAAAAACCCAGGCATCCAGGGTTGACTCTGTTCTGGTTTCATCTCTACCAGCAGTAGCTCAGGTACACATTAGCGGACACACAGTTAGTGACACAATCTACCAGACATCAAAGGTAACCATTGATGGCACAGACTATGTCTGTGGAATGTTTCTTTCCGTCAGAGTCAGTGGTGGACTGTCTACATTTAGCCAAATAGAACAGATCTACCTTGTGAATAACGAGGTTTCTTTTCTGTGTCGAGACTATGACTCCTGGTATATAGAACATCTTAGGTCCTATGAGCTGTCAACCACACAACCACATATGTCCATCTACCTACAGTCTGGTCTCAATGATACAGTCCCACTCTCAGCATATATGATCGATGGTCTGCTGCTGCTGCTGACTCCCAAGCGATTCATTCAAGTGAAACGGAAGGTGAATAGTTATTTTATTAATTGATTATTGTGTCTTTATTCACTTGTTGTGTAATTGACCAGTTTATATTCTGTATAAGTTCATATTCTGTATATGTTAATAATGACGCTTTCTGTGTTGTGTTTATGACTACTCCTTAGGTCCTTGAGCTGCTGTCTGTCGACCGGACCACATCTGTCCACTGTCCATCTACCTGCAGTCTGGTCACAACGATACAGTCCCACTCAGCATACAAGATCGATGGTCTGCTGCTGCTGCTGACTCCCAAGCGATTCATTCAAGTTTCCATAGCACAATGGCAGCTGCCTCCCCACAACCCATGATCCTTCGTGTTGTTGAGACAGACCGGGCTAGAAAATTAAAACTCAGTTCACGACCCGCCTCTGTTGATGCACTGGTCAAGATTATAAAAGAACAGTTGGAAATAGACCTTGACTTCAGTTTGCTGTATGAAGATCCAGACTTTGATGGGAAACTTACTTCCCTTGATGACATTACGGAATTGCCACAAAAAGCTGTTGTGCACATTTCACTTTCGCTCGACTCCAGCTCTCTCGCATCTACTGATATACTTTCAGATATGTCATCTCCAGAACGTCTAAGCAGATGGCCTCCAGGTCCTTTTCCAGTTCCTACATTTGCATTCGATGTTGAGCTGAAACTTAGAGACGGAAACAACGAATTTGAGAAGAACAAGAGACACCTTAATGAGGGGCAGGTTCTTCTCAGTCTTCTTGACTTCTTCAGCAATTGTCTGCCTCAACTGCTCAAGCCTCAAGGAATCCTCTCCTTGGGGATAGTTGGGTAGGAAGTTTACTTCTGCTCGCTTGGGTCTTTTAATGTTGGAATGTGAAGGTTCGCCATCAGGATTGCTTCTACCTCTTCTTCCAGCATTTACAGTGACCTCCTCACATCCTGCCCGTCTCAGCTTGTTCCTGAAATTGCCCATCTTGAATTTGATGCTGTTCTTCCATCCATTGCAGCCGGTCTCAGATCCTGCTTCCTTCAAGCAGGGATGTTTGGCGACAAGAGCCGCAGAAGCCACTGCTATCTCTTCATCACTTAGATAAGCCTTGAAAGCATACATTGTAGATGCAAGCTTTTCTAAGATGTCGTGCTTTAGGTCTCTTGTCAAGCTGATGCAGACCACATTTGCCCTGCGCCGACAGACCATAGTGAAGTCCAGCCCACCAGTGAAAGAGCTCATGGACCTCTGGCCTGCTCTCAAAATGGAGTCTGAGGTAATGTAGATCAGCTCTCTCTTTCCTGTGTTAACATTTGGCACATTCTGTGTGTTTTAAAGTGAAACTTGTGATTCCTAAGCCTGGTTTATATACTCTAGCGGCGCATCTGCGTGTGTGTTCTGTGCGCCCCCGCGAGCTAGTCATCAGCGACCGATTCCGCAAAGCATGTAATGACATGGTTGACCAGAAATCCCGCCGTCATGCTCTGAAGCCCAAACCAAACAAAGTAAGAGATCCACCAAGTTGAAGTGACTAATTGATGTTGATATACTATATTGTCCTGCTGTTTTTAAATATAGGTGTATGCAGAGTTCCAGCTGATTACCAACCAGAACCTGCCCAACACATTCTACGCTAAGCTTGACCGCCATCTTCCTCGACTGATGACGTTATTCAGACAGAAGGCGCCCAAAACTGGGAACACAGCAGATGCTTTGGCTCACATTTTAAAAATCCACGATGAACAGGTGAATAGATTATTATACATGTCATAGGTCGAACCTCTGTAACATTGAACAGGTTCAATGATTCAAATGAGCTTTTGAATTTTACAATTAGTCCACCATTGTGTTTGCCATTTTTCTGATTGCATTAAAGATGTGAACATGTTATTTGTGGACATATCTGATTGGACTGTTTAAAATCCGCTTTGTTCAGTAAACATTTCCATATAATACAATTATTTTTCTTCTTCTTAATCTTACATCTTAATAGGAAATCCATGATGTTCACACCAGGCGTACCACTGTTCTCCATGCCCTGCCTGTGTATCTGCATGAGGAAGTCGCTGGATTTTTCAAAACCTGCACAGTGAGTCCGAGTGAAAATAATTTACAGTACAACTGTATATTAAGTGAACAGTTAATCAAAATGCTAAGTATCAGTCTTCCTTCCTTCCAGGTCTCCCTTGTGAAAGAGATATTTGATCTCGACGGGACTAACCTGGTTAAATAAAAATAACCTTCTCACCAAAAAAATTGTTCTAACTAAAATATAAACAACTTACAAACAAAACTCCATATACTTAGCTTTGTGCTGCACTTTGTAGAAACCATGGATTTATTTGTGATTATTATGTCTCTTTCATTCCTTCAGGACACGCCTGATGAGCCAGAGCTTCAGGGTGTTGCAGTGGCCCTCCTTACTGTCATCAGTGACCATGCATGACACAAGTCCAGTTCACTACCAGCCTGTGACAATCTCTGATTGGTGATTCCTTCCTGGTAATGTTTGGACTAATCTATGCACTACACCTCAGCTACCCCAAGGGACTTACCAACACTTTTGAATTCATTCAGAAGATTTTACTAGGTCTAGAAGCTGGTAAACTGTTGCCCAGGTTGCAGACTCTCAAGAATGATTTGATGATGCAATAATTTTTTTTTCTTCTGATTTTTCAATGGATTTTCTCCCCGTCCCAATTAGTCGTTGAATTCCCCCCCCCCCCCCCCCCTACCTGGTGCTGTATGCATGTTCTCCTACGAGTCGGTATAAGGGCGTCCCGAGTCGATCGCACGCTTCCCCCGAGACGTGCGCCGACAGCCAGTGACGTCTTTTCACTTGGCAGCGAGGGCTCTCATTGGTGAAGTGTAACACGTGGGAGGGCACGCTATCTCCACCAAGTCCTGCCCCGCTTAGCAAGCGCCGAGACCTGACCTGTAGGCGTCGCTGTCCACAACGCCAGATTCCCACCCGCCAGCTTCCCCACCCCCTAATACTGCCGAATTGTATTAGTGTGAACGGCCAGCCAAGCTGGTGACAACGCAGGGAGTTGGATTCGAACACGCGAATCCAGTGTCTCCAGCGTTGGTGACGAATGCAATCTCCGCTACGTCACCTGACCGCTCTTGCATTAAACTTTTGAAGGTATTATTTTGACATGACAAGGAAATGAATACCTCACCCCACATCCTTCTTTCAGATGAGTTTCTATTCCTTACTGTAATCAGTGATCATGACACAAGTCCAGTTCACTACCAGCCTGTGACAATCTCTATTGTCATTGAAAGTCATATCATGATCAGCTTCCCCAGATTTGGTGATTCCTTCCTGTAATGTTTGGACTAATCTATGCACTACCCCAAATCACTTACCAACACCTCAAAAGTGTGTCTATAGAAACTCATCTGAAATGTCTTGTCATGTCAAAATAATACCTTCAAAAGTTGCTGTACTACTTTGCAGATGTTCAGCCAATAGGTCCAAACTACTCAATGTACCTTGTTCTTTATTTTTTATGTAATATGTTTACATTTGAGAGTTTTACAGTTCGAATTTTCTTAACCGTCTATAGCTGGCATTATTGTAATTTCATCCAAGTAAGTTTTAGAGTTGAAAGAGTTTATCAGAATCTCAAAGGCAACATCCAAGTCCCAAACGTTTGTTTCTCGAGGAACAATAGGAGGCAATGGGCATAAATGCCACTCTGCTCTGACTGCTTCCATTGCTTGTAGGCAGTGGTAGAGTTAGTGTTCTCAGTACAGAGTACAAGGCGATATACCAGGAGCCATAAACGCAACACAGAAGCGTTATTATTAACATATACAGAATATGAACTTATACAGAATATGAACTGGTCAATTACACAACTAGAGTGAATAAAGACACAATAATTGATTAATAAAATAACTATTCACCATTAGCTGGACTCAGTTCCGTTTCACTTGAATGAATCGCTTGGGAGTCAGCAGCAGCAGACCATCGATCTTGTATGCTGAGAGTGGGACTGTATCCTTGAGACCTTGTAGGCAGTAGTATACTGCCCTGTCAAGGGCTAACCGCAGTAACTTGAAAAAAGTAAAAATTTAGTTATGAGTGAAATTGACCTTGTCAATAAATGTTTTATCTTGTGACCAAGTTTCAGATGTTAATGTCGCTCAGTTTTGGAGATATGGGGTTTTAAAAACTGCAGTAACTACAAAATCACACTCAAAACCCAGGCAGACCGCAGTAACTTCCAAACAGTGAAAAATGGCTTTAAAGTGTTTTGACTTGCCATCCAAAATGTGTTATAGGTAAATAGATGATAGTACCCAGATTTAACATGTATTAATGAAGTAATCTTTAGGCATACAAAAATATGACATAATTATTTTAATTAACCCCAAAAAAGCAGATATTGCACTCTGCTGCACGATTTCCTTAAATAATTATACAGGTAATGTACAGGCAAAGTGCAGTAACTTCAAATACAATGTTGTTTTCCCTCCAGCTTTCATAACTTAACCTAGCCATTTTGAAAATGAAATTTAATACCTGAATATATTGGAATGATGATGATCCAAATAAAATGGCTAGGTGAAGTTATGAAAGCTGGAGGGAAAACAACATTGCATTTGAAGTTACTGCACTTTGCCTGTACATTACCTGTATAATTATTTAAGGAAATCGTGCAGCAGAGTGCAGTATCTGCTTTTTTGGGGTTAATTAAAATAACTACGTCATATTTTTGTATGCCTAAAGATTACTTCATTAATACATGTTAAATCTGGGTACTATCATCTATCTACCTATAACACATTTTGGATGGCAAGTCAAAAAACTTTAAAGCCATTTTTCTCAGTTTCACTGTTTGGAAGTTACTGCGGTCTGCCTTGACAGGGCAGTATAGTTAGTGTACTGTATAGTGTTCTTAGTACAGAGTACTGTAGTGTTCTAGTTATCATTCTGCAAACATAGCCTGCTCTAAATGACGGATGGTGCCTCTGACATTCTGACTAACTCTTTCAATGAAAACACCATCTTGTTCCATGATACATCATGGAGCAAATACATGCAGCTGCATTTCCATATGTAGGTATGTGCACTATTAACAGTATTGCCAGCTGTATAGCATGTAATGTGGGTTGGTATTTTGGTTCCACATTGGCAGGACCCAATATACAGCACAACGTTTGTGAATTTTACATGTGCCAAGCGGATTGACAATTTTCAGATAATCTATACATTTTATTCTGTACTGTACATAGATACACTGTGTTATCCCAACGGTCACAATAGTTGCCGTCAACATGTTTGCTCATTCTATGACCACACTATACAAATTTGAGTAATTCAGCCAGGATGTAAACGGCTCTGGTCATGTGCACTGCACATATTGAGACCCTTTATTATTTCAACATTTGCTGGAAATACATTGATACATCATTCAGTAACATTTTCAGAGCCTTATAACAAACATTATTACACTATTGTGACCAGAGGGATTAAATGTGTAATATACATTACATTGTATGTACATGTTATAACATGCATGTATTTATTTTCTATATATATTTTCTATATATATATATTTTCAATTTTAACATTGCCATAATGTTGTAGAGGGCAACACAATGTTTTTGTAAGATAAATAGATGTATACTCTTTGAATAGAAATAAATATAAAGAGTTTGAAGTTGTAACACAATGTTTTTGTAAGATAAATAGTTTCGATGAAGAACAAAACCTCCTAAATGCATAAAAAAAAAGGGGAAAACTTCATATCTGCACTTTGCAAGGCACTAATACCTGGTCGGTATTGTTAACATATATAGTCCAAAAACAGTGTACGGTGTTTACAGTGTTATTGTACATTGCTAACATACAGATTATATATGTATACTCTTTTATACTCTTTGAATAGAAAAAAATAAAAGAGTTGTTTGAAGTTGATATAATGTGCTTGTGTAGTTATTTTTCTGTTAACTTTTTCACATGGATTTTAAAACTGAACCTTAAGTTATAGTAACTGCAAATATTTGAGTTGATTAACTTAAAAATTTGAGTTGATTAACTTAAAAGAAATGAGGCATGGGATGGCCTCAATGTCGTTGAGTTCTGTTAACTTAATCACATGGATTTAAGGTTGAACCTTAAGTCACAGTAACTGAACATATTTGAGTTGCCTCCACTTGAGAACCTTAAGTCACAGTAACTGAACATATTTGAACTGCCTTAACTGAGAACTGTAAGTCACAGTAACTGAACATATTTGAGTTGACACCACTTGAGAACCTTAAGTCACAGTAACTGAACATATTTGAACTGCCTTAACTGAGAACTGTGAGTCACAGTAACTGAACATATTTGAGTTGACACTACTTGAGAACCTTACGTCACAGTAACTGAATATATTTGCATTGCCTTAACTGAGAACTGTAAGTCACAGTAACTGAACATATTTGAGTTGACACCACTTGAGAACCTTAAGTCACAGTAACTGAACATATTTGAACTGCCTTAACTGAGAACTGTAAGTCACAGTAACTGAACATATTTGAGTTGACACCACTTGAGAACCTTAAGTCACAGTAACTGAATATATTTGAATTGCCTTAACTGAGAACTGTAAGTCACAGTAACTGAACATATTTGAGTTGACACCACTTGAGAACCCTAAGTCACAGTAACTGAATATATTTGAATTGCCTTAACTGAGAACTGTAAGTCACAGTAACTGCACATATTTGAGTTGACACCACTTGAGAACCTTAAGTCACAGTAACTGAATATATTTGAATTGCCTTAACTGAGAACTGTAAGTCACAGTAACTGAACATATTTGAGTTGACACCACTTGAGAACCTTAAGTCACAGTAACTGAATATATTTGAATTGCCTTAACTGAGAACTGTAAGTCACAGTAACTGAACATATTTGAGTTGACTCCACTTGAGAACTGTAAGTCAGAGTAACTGACCATATTTGATTTGACTTAACTGAGAACCTTAAGTCACAGTAACAGACCATATTTGAGTTGCCTTAACTGAGAATTGTAAGTCTTAGCCAACTGAAAACATTTGAGTTTATCAACTTAAAAAAATTGAGGCATGGGATGGCCTCAATTTTTTTAAGTTCTGGAAACTTATTCGGGTTTACAGTGTATATTAATATTACTATTGCACTTTACTGTTACATTTGCACTCGGGTTGGATGCCCCACTTATTTTCATTGTAATGTGTAAGGGACCAAGCAGCCAGACAAGGAGGACACAGTGGTTTTGGCAAAAAATAAGGGTTTTATTTTACCCATTTCAAAAACATAATTTAAATATAACATAAATGGTCCAAATAATATAGCAGGACAAAACAGACCTGAACAGAACGGAAGACCACACACAAAAGAGAACTCAAACTATATATAGGTCCTGGCCAGACACATAAACATAGGCAGGCTAATTGATTAATTAATATTTTACTCTACTATCTTAAAAATGCACATTAATCAAATAAACAATAAACATACAACATATAACATAATCTACCGAACTAAACAACCAATAATCTTAAGTAATAAGGAAAATACATATAATAAACTAAATCACAATACAAGAACCCCCCTCGACATCTCCTGTGACATGGTTTGGTCCACCACCCCCATCCGGCTATTTAGGGTGGACCAGTTGCAGCTGCTCTGGTTGCCCAGAGTTAGGACGGCTGGCTGTAGAGTTGAAGCAACCAAACAAATGATAGGGTGAGGGAACAAGTTAATATGTGCGGGTGCGGCACACAGACGCATCCGTCACATAATGTAATATGCTGTATGATGACAATACATTTCAATGTAATCTAATCTAACTGGTACTATGACCTGAATGATGGTCCTAGAGGTCAGTGATTTGATGCTCTTTTGGTGTTTTGGCGATGGTGGCGTAAGAGAGTGCTGTCTTAACGTAAGAGAGTGCCGTCTTAACAGGTCGTGGGAAATCTCTCATATAGGCATTGGATTGGGTGGAGAGCTGGTGACTGCATGCGAATGCCCTCGTATGCCCTGTGTATGGGGACATGTCACCCATATAGAAACACACCTCTTCAATCCTGCCAAATAAATAACCTTCTTAATAAATATAATATTTATATTGTAGTGGGGCCTACTACTATGGCGCGGCTCAGGTTAGTCACCATTGGATTCGCTCCGCAACGATTGTGCTTACTTTTAGTCTTTTTGTTTATTTTTACTACTTTTTTTATAGAAACATCACTGGCGGGGACGTCATACAACTGCCAGTCACTTATTGACCTAAACTCCGGACTTAAAGAGGAGTTTAGAGACACTTTATGCCAAGATTGGCCACCGGAGATCAGGCGGGACAAAGGCGGCGGCAGGCCAAAGAGAAAGCATAGAAGTAGGAGAAGTGGAATCAGACTGAGATTAAAAAGATCTGCTTACCGCCCGGCAATCCCATCCATCTTTCTGGCAAATGCACGTTCGCTGGAGGGGAGGATGGACGATTTGAGAGCGAGGGTCCGATTCCAGCGAGAAATGAGGGACTGTAACGTTATGTGCTTCACGGAGACATGGCTGAAGCCAGCGACTCCGGACCACAGCGTCTCTCCCTCGGACTCCTTCACCGTCTTCCGAGCGGACCGCACGGAAGCCTCCGGTAAGAGCGTCAGCGGGGGTGTCTGCCTCATTACCAACAACGGTTGGGTTAACCCCAAGGAGATCAAGATACTCTCCCGTTCATGCTCCAATTTCAGCTCCAACTCCATAGTGAAGTTTGCGGACGACACAGTGGTGGTGGGGCTGATCTCGGACAACGACGAGAAGGCCTACCAGGAGGAGGTTGAGGTACTGGAACGCTGGTGCCAGGACAACAGCCTGCTCCTGAACATTGGTAAAACCAAGGAGCTGATCGTGGATTTTAGGAGGAGACAGCAGGAGACACACACACCACTGAGGATAAACGGGCCTACCATGGACAGGGTGAGCAGCTTCAAGTACCTGGGGGTCCACATCTCAGAGGACCTGACATGGACAACACACATAGACTCAGTCGTAAAAAAGGCATAGCAGCGCCTCTACCACCTGAGACAGTTAAGGAAGTTCAGAGTATCTGGGAAGATACTCTAGTCCTTCTACTCCAGAGCTGTAGAGAGCATCTTGACTGGAAACATCACTGCCTGGTATGGCAACAGCACGGCACAGGACAAGAAGGCCCTACAGAGAGTGGTGCGCTCAGCCGAGCGCACCACGGGTATTGCACTACCAACCCTGCAGGTCGTATACAACAAGAGGTGCAAATCCAGAGCCTGCAGGATAATGAAAGACCCCCACCACCCCAACAACAGCCTGTTCATGCTGCTGCGGTCAGGCAAACGCCTGCGAACACCAGTAACTAGGACAGAGAGACTTCGGCTCAGCTTCTTCCCCCAGGCCATCAGAGCCTTGAACACTGAACTCTCCACGCACAAGAACACATGAGCACACACACAACACACACACTGTACATGCTCACACACTAGCAGCCACTTTAACATGAGCAAGCACACACTCATGCTGCACACGCTCACACGTAAGGTCACTTTACAGAAGGAAAAGTCACTTTAAGAGTAGTATAGTAGAGCTTAAGATTGTATAATATAGCATTGTATAGCAGTGTACATAAAGACCCAATGCCTCATCCGTAGCTAACAGTGTATTGCACTATCACAGGACCTAGCATGTCCTACCATGCTCTGTAAATAACTCATGTACAGATACCGATATGCCCTACTTGTTTACTTGTTTATTGTACAATGTTGTTCTATTGGTTGGATTCTTATTATATATTACTATTGTATTATGCACATCGTTGCGGGCGGGACCCCCCGCATTTTACTGTATACCTGTATGCCGTGACAAATAAAACTCTTGTATCTTGTATCTTGTATCTTGTTCTATAGAGACATAATTCCCCATGGTATTGTTTTGATGTGTTGATGGGGCACTGTCACTTTAAGGAGGTTGGTTTTGGGTTGGGCTGAGAGGAGACGCCCTGTGTGGGGTTTCATTGATAAATGTTTGATTACTACGAGCTGTCAGAAGCTAGCCCGGCATAGTTCTGACAGCTGTCACTTGTGCTACTGCGAAATAAATGACACAGGGCTTTGTGTTGTCAACTGATATAAATTGTGTGTTACATATGCACTCAGGGTGTAACACTCAAGTTCAACACTATTTGACGAACAATGCCACTGACCATAAGCTGCCAGAGATGCACATCTCCTGCTGACCAGAAAACCACACACTTTTCTGATAGTGGGGTGCCTGGACACTCAGTCATTTAAAATGTATATGCGAAAGTTTCGTTTTCACTTCTAATTTGAAGATAAGGATCTATAGAACAATTTTGGCTTGAGTGTCAAGGAACCAGTTGAATTTAATAAAAATGTATCCAAAATGGCCACAATCGAAATCATGAATTCTTTAAAAACGTCTTAATGTTCACACAATTGCTGTGTAATATAATGTTGTATTGCTATTTTAAGTTAATACTGTGTGAGGAATCAACTGGAGTTCAAATATTGATGTTTTGAATATTCTGGTATGGCAAAAATCAAAGATGGCTGCAATTTCTGTTTTTATTTCGAATTACGCTTCATAACTTTTATTCTATTAAACCTAGAATGGTGATGTTGGTGCCTGTACCTAGGTTTTCATGAATGAGTAATTGAATAAAAATAAAATAAACATGATTGGAGCATATCTTATATGATATTTCACACAATGAGACAATAAATGTGTGGAGAACTAGAGTTAGATATGAGAACTGTAAACAACAGTTGATTGTGAAGAACAAACGATGATTGTGAAGAACGTCCTCATCACAAGAAAGGATCTGCATCTCAGCACCAATGTCAACGCCATGCCAAAGACCTGATGGAGGTGTTGCTGTGCAATGGGAATCCCTTTGAGGAGGACAGTAAAGACCTGGGCCCTCATTTATCAACGTTGCGTACGCACAGATATGTGCTTAACCCGTGCGTACGATCATTTCTAAGCAAAGTGTGGGACTTATCAATTTGAACTTGTGCTTGACTTTGTGCTTATATCTACGCACAGCTCGGAGCATGCGTAGCTGACGCCCGGTGGTAGAATATCGTTACTGCAGACGGACGGCATATGCGCTCCTCAGTTGCATGCATTAGTTTCAATGCGGAAATAAGCTTTTGTGCATTACTCCCGACACTGGCGCGTGTTCTGTATGAACCGTAATTCATTATAGTTCATTGTGAAATAGCGACAGTAGTGTAATTATAACGGGCTCATGCGCGAACAGGATGGCTTGCTTGTTTGGCACGGGGGGGCAGACGCAGAACACCCACCTCCAAACGCGATTAAATATTGTTTCAAATAAAAAGCGACATACTATTATTTTGTGTCATGTTTCCAAATAAGATTGGCCACAACGAAATGCTTTCTACTTCAATTTGTTGGTTAGAATAGATTACCTCGCTCCGTTGAAACTTCACTGAGACTAACAGTAAAAGACAGTCTTTTTATTTTTTTGTGAGCTCTGCGCACAGACGTGATAATAATAATAACAATAATAATAATAGCTTCATTTTATATAGCGCCTTTCAAGAGACCCATGCAAGGTCGCTTTACATAGATAGGGGGGGGGGAAATAACAAAGTAATAAACATAGTGGACAGACTATGTAAATATGATGATGGGATTCAAGTTCGCATTTTTATTGATCACATAGGCAGGCTATACATGGCGTATAGGCTACATCATACATGGCAGTGAGATTCATTGTTCTTGTATATGCTCTCGTATTATTGTTTATATAGGCTACCCAATACTGACATCAAAATAGATTGTATGCCTCTAGAAATCATATGCAGCAGGTTGAAAATTGATGGAAAATCCGTCGCGATTTGGAATAAAATTGAGGAGAACTTTAATCCCTGGGTATTAATCGAACAAAACGGGAAAAGGCAGTCATATTCCAGCACGGTCTTTATTAGTTAATATGGTATGGTCTTTTAGAGATATCATATCCGACATCACCGTACGTGTACATGTCTGTCAGCCTGTCTCGTATTTCTCCATAACACGCTTCCCTCGGGTCAGTCCATTATTTCACATCCCATGGGGGTGTTTCATTACCATATATATATGGATAATCGGGGCGGTTCTGGTATACAAATACTTAAAACAGTGCACGAGCTCCAGCGTAGGATCAAAGTGATATTTATCAAGACAGGTGTGCGTAGGACCTGTGTACGCACGTGTGATAAATCCCGTTTTGTTTGTGCGTGCACACATTCTAAATTCTGTGCTTACGAACAAAAGTAGAAGACTTTCTAAGAACTGTTGATAAATGAGGGCCCAGGTTACATAGACAACTAGGTGTGTGAGTCTGCGGCTGCTGCCGTATCTGTCCATCAACTTGAGTCTACGGGACAAGAGCAGTACAACAATTTCAGGAAGAGTGCTTGAATCAAATGACAGACTTCTGACAGCACCGATCAAGCGAAATAACTGTTGTTCCATGAGAAGAAAACACAGAAGAAGACAGCAAATAAGCTGAGAATGCAGCACTTCAAACATCATGCAGAGCTCTATGGGAAAGCTTTTATTGTGCTAGACACAATAAATCAAATCAAATCAAATCAAATTTATTTATAGGGCCCGACAACACACGTTAATGTCCCCATGGGCCGTACAGATCTTCTTTAAACAAGTCAAGAAGAAAACATAACAATAAGTCAAGAACAGAACAGGAACACCATAAGGTCCAAACATTTTTAGATGAATGCAAATAAATGAAAGAATGCAAGCACTCCCAGACATACCCCACGCGAAGGTAAGGAAAAACTCACTAAAACCTAACAATAGGGAAAAAAGCTCCACAGGCAGTGTGGAGGAGAGAAACCTTAGAAGGGCCATTCAAGGGGGGATCTCCCTTCTTAGATGTTGGTGATAGTAGTGTTGCAGACGGACAGTTGGTAAGCATGCACTCATGTGTGTAGTGGAACACAGATGAGTGCATGCAATAGCAACTGTACATTTTGAAAAATTAAAGATAGAGCTAATAGCGATAGCAACTGAACACAATACACGTCAAGTAGAGATATTATTTCTGTTGACGAGGAGTTAGTTGCGCCAGGTGTAACAAGACATTTTCTCAAATGTCAAATAAGTTGTTAACAGATGGACAGTTCCCAGATGACAAGGATGTCTACATCACTGCAGGTGATCAAGTCCACCATGTTGGAAACAGTCCACCAATGGACCAATGCAACCATGAGGAAGCTGACACTCGTGTCCTATATAATACATCTCCCCTCCAAACATCATCACTTAGGAGGGTGCATACTGGAGATACAGATGTTTGTCGTAATCCTTCTGAAAGTAATTTCCATCACATCAAGCCACTAACAGATACACACCCACTCAGGCACATGCACAGGACTTTAGAGGGGCAGGTGCTCAAAGGCTGAAAAGGGCACTACACCTGTGTGTGTTTTAACCGAGCGCGCGTAGCGCACAAGCCGATTTTTAAGGGCTCTTTTCAGGGGGGGGGGGGGCCTTTTTATGCTTTTTGGGGGGTTTTGGTGATCAAATATTGAATATTGAACTATAATAATCAGTACAGGAGCTCACTTATCCTTGATAGACACTTTTATCACTGACTTAAAAGGCCCATACATCTCCATAAATGTTCAGGGGGGAGGGAATAAGTGCTTACCCTACAGACCCCAAAAAGTGCTGTATATTCTGTATTGTTTAATATAAATGCATTTTTTATTACAATTCCGATTTGTATTTGAGATTCCCAAATCCCATCGGACTTGACTTCTTCGTGTCCCTCAGTGAGTGTAATACCGGCATTCAACTGTATGCGCCACAGTGGTTTCTATCATCATCATCATCACCACCCACGCTATGCATCAAATATATAGGTCCACGGAGAGGCGCGCTGAGGAGGCCGTGCAAACTGCAATGGAATATGGGGCATCTCTCTCTCTTTACCTAAGACATTTTTCAGTTGGAAGGGCAGTCTATATGCGTAACGACTTTTTTATTTTTATTTTTATTTATTTTTCAAAAATGGCCCTTTTTTATGAGGCTCAAAA
>NW_028171971.1:0-1000 GCF_963971535.1 Notolepis coatsorum
AGTTTTTTTAGTCAAGTTAGTCTGTTAGGCCAGTGGGTATTGTATGACTCAACTTCAGCAATAATCATGAGCATTATAAAATAAAACATGGTGGAATATCATAAAAATATTTCTTGATGTTTCCTTTTTTAGGGAATTTGCATACCGCCCCAACAGGTCCACGGAGGACGCCATAGCCCATGTGCTGCACACAGCAGCATCACACCTGGACAAGAGGCAGGGGAACTATGTGAGAATGCTATTCATCGACTACAGCTCAGCATTCAATACCATAGTCCCCTCCAAACTCATAGCCAAGCTCAGGGACCTGGGCTTGAACTATGGCCTGTGCCAGTGGGTCTTGGACTTCCTGACGGACAGACCCCAGGTGGTGAGAGCAGGCAACTGCACCTCCTCATCCATCACCCTCAACATAGGGGCCCCCCAGGGCTGCGTTCTGAGTCCCCTCCTCTACTCCCTGTACACACATGACTGCGTGGCATAGCGAAATAACAACACAATCATCAAATTAGCTGACGACACAGTAGTGGTGGGCCTGATCTCTGCAAACGACGAGAGGGCCTACCTGGAAGAGGTCAAGGTCCTGGCGGGATGGTGCCAGGAGAACAGCCTCTCCCTGAACGTCAGCAAAACAAAGGAGATGATTGTGGACTTTAGGAGGTCGGGGGTCAGGGACTACAGCCCCCTCAGCATTGACGGGGCACCGGTTGAGAGAGTGAACAGTTTTAAGTACCTGGGAGCCCACATATCCGAGGACTTGACATGGACCACACACATTGACAGTGTTGTGAAGAAGGCACGACAACACCTCTACTTCCTCAGGCGCCTAAGGAAGTTCCAAGTCAGTCAGAAGATCCTTAAGAACTTCTACTCATGTACAATAGAGAGCATCCTGACTGGCAATATCACCTCCTGGTTTGGGAATAGCACCGCACAAGACCGAAGCAGACTACAGAGAGTGACACGTTCAGCTGAACGCACAATTGGAGGGGGGCTTCCC
>NW_028171970.1:0-14521 GCF_963971535.1 Notolepis coatsorum
CCTCCCCCCCTCCCTCCCTCCCTAACTCCCTCCAACAGCCCCCCTCCTCCCTCCCTCCCTCCCTCCACTCCCCTCCCTCCCTCCCTCCCTCTCTCCCCCCCCCCCCCCCTCCCTCCCTAACTCCCTCCAACAGCCCCTCCTCCCTCCCTCCCTCCCATCCCTCTCTCTCTCCTCCCCCCATCCTCTGGGCCTTCTTGCTGACAGCTGGCTCTGATTAGGACTGTGAAAAATGGGGCAGTCACGCCAACAATCCCCCCCTCCAGCATTCCTTCAGCATGACTCCGCACTTTCTCCCTACTGGTACTGGGCCTGTATATGCCTCCCTCCTCTCCTGTCTCTCTCTCTCTCTCTCTTTTCTCTCTTTCTCTCTCCCTCTCTCTCTATCCTCTTCTCTCCTCCTCTCTTCTCTCTCTCCTGTCTCTCTCTCCTCCTCTCTGTCTCTCTCTCCTGTCTCTCTATCTCTCTTTCTCTCTCTCCTGTCTCTCTCTCTCTCTCTCTCTCTCTCTCTATCCTGTCTCTCTCTCCTCCTCTCTGTCTCTCTCTCTGTCTCTCTCTCTCTCTATCCTGTCTCTCTCTCTCCCCTCTCTCTCCCCTCTCTCCTCCTCCTGTCTCTCTCCTCTCTCTCTCTCTCTCTACCCTTGTCTCTGTCTGTCGATCCCTCTCTCCTGTCTCTCTCTCACTCCTCGTCACTGTCTCTCTCTCTCTCACTCTCTCTTTCTCTCTCTCTGCTTCACTACCCAAGTAATGTGTTTGTGTTTGCTTTCTTTCTTTCTTTCTTTCTTTCTTTCTTTCTTTCTTTCTTTCTTTCTTTCTTTCTTTCTTTCTTTCTTTCTTTCTTTCTTTCTTTCTTTCTTTCTTTCTTTCTTTCTTTCTTTCTCTCCTCTTCTCTCTTTCTCTCGTTCGCACCGTGCGTCCAGAATAGACAGAGAAATAAACATGGAAGTAAAACAACATTATCCATAAAGTAATCAGATCCATAAGAACATGCAGCGCTACACGGACATGAGGCTCTGCGTTGCATTCCTGTCAGACACACTGATAATATTAGCCCAGTGGGTCCTGATGTCTCTCTGCCGTACCGTCTCTCTCTCTCTCTCTCTGCTCATGTGTGAGAGTTTAAGATGTGTGGGGTGCAATAGGGGGTTGCAATACATAACATGTGTGTGTGTGTGTGTGTGTGTGTGTGTGTGTGTGTGTGTGTGTGTGTGTGTGTGTGTGTGTTGTGTGTGTGTGTGTGTGTGTGTGTGTGTGTGTGTGTGTGTGTGTGAGAGAGAGAGGGAGAGAGAGAGATGGAGAGAGAGAGAGAGAGAGAGAGAGAGAGAGAGAGAGAGAGAGAGGAGAGAGAGAGAGAGAGGTTTCACCGTGTGCGTGTGTGTGGTAGGGGGGGGGGGGGGGGGGGGTGAGGGAGGAGAGGTTTATGCGAGCATATGATTGTGTTAAGAGAGGAGGGGATTTGTGTTCTGGATAATGGATGTTTTTAAAGAGAGGCAGGCAGGGCGGAGGAGGGGCGTACGAGAAGAGAGAGAGAGAGAGAGAGAGAGAGAGAGAGACGAGAGAGGAACGGGGGAGGAGGGGAGGGGGGGGGATTATGTTAAAGTTGTTCTCTGACAGAGATGGATGGAAGAGGGATGGAGCGGTCATCCAACACCGCCGCTACGCCCGTACCATGCACCCCCCCCTCTCTCCCTCCCCCTCCCCCTCCTCTCCAACTCCACCCAATACGGTTAAATGACTCTTTAAAGCCCCCCCCCCCCCCCCCCCCCTCCCCCCCCCCCCCCCTCCCCTCCCACCTTTCCAAAATGGATTTGTTTTTCTTTTGGCCCTATAAACGTGGGGTCTATTTACACACGTTCTTAAGCAGCTGTTGAGAGTTTTGATTTGCAGATGGATAATAAGCGTTTTGGAACGCCTTTTTTTTTTCTCTCTTCAGGAACCCACCACCGTGAGTCGCAGGGGCGCTTTAAAAAGAAAAACCTTTTTTAAAGTCCGGCGTTTTTTCAAAGCATTACCAACGTAAACACGAAACCTTTTACGGCCACGATATAAAACACTGCAAAAAAAAAAGACGACGACGTGAGACTCGATATTTTATACCTTGTTGTCTGAAGATGTCCTTTGTAATCACGGGCCCCCTGTCCATCGCCTGCAGCAGAGTGAAAACACATCTCTCCCCCCGCCCGCCCCCCTGTTTTCTCTGGCGACGGGGGCCTGGCCCCCCACGTGTTTACACTCGGATTACAGAGCGAAGCCTTTTAAAGCGCGGAGCGGAACTCTGGGAGCGAGGAGGAGTGAGTGAGCCCGGCCCGCACAAGAACAAACACCCACCACCGTCCTGTGTGTGTGAGGATGTTCACGGTACCTTACATGACGTCCTAATGGCTGCAATATGCCGGAGGTCTCACCGTTTTGGCAGATTTTTCCTTATGTACCTATTTTGTTTGCTCAGTGTCTCAAGGAAAACCGCCGTGTTTGTGCCCCATGGGCATGAACAGCGGATAGAACCCGGGTGCTGTTGCAGGATCTGGCTCTGTGGACGCTGTGGGAACACATGCAGGGGTGTAAAAGAGTACCCCGAAATTATACTTGAAAGTGAAAGTATGGGTATACCGTCTCAAAATGTTACTCGAGTAAAAGTCAGAGTATCTGAAACACACTTGAGTAAAAGTAAAAAAGTTTCTACTTTTATTTTTAATTTTTTGTATTGATCTTTTTTCCCCCTCCTTTTTCCTCCGATTTTCTCCCATCCCAATGTTAGTCGTTATGCCAATTCCCAATCCCCTTCCTGGTCGCTGCGCACTTACCCCCCACAGTCGGTCTGGGAGAGTGGAGGCTATCACGTGCTTCCTCCGACACACGTCTAGCCAATCAACCGCTTCTTTTCACCTGGCAGCGCGGACTCTCACTGAGAGGGCGTAGCGTGTGGAAGGATCACACTACCCCCCTTAGATCCTATCCGCGCTGAGCAGGCGCCCCGACCGAACTGTAGAAGTCGCTGTTTACAACGACCCGGACCCACCCCGCCAGCTTCTCCCACCCTCTAATACAGCCCATTGTATTAGTGTGAACGGCCAGCCAAGCTGGTGACAACCCCGGAGCTGTGAGCTGGATTGGAACAGGCGAATCCAGCATCTCCGGCGTTGGTGACGAACGCAATCTCCGCTACGCCACCTGACCGCCCAAGTTTCTACTTTTAAACTGTTATGGTTTGTAACCGACCCCAATCGCACAACACAAGACAGGTATGATGGTTTGCCAAGAAACAGATATTTATTGAACAAAAGGGAAATACAGGGAAAAGGGCACTGTCCCTTTAAGGGAGAATCACAAATACAGGAATATAATATGAGGGGAAGGAAAGGTGCCTTTAAGAGGCGGGCAGGAAAGGGAACGCCAAAGGGAAGGTTAAGGGAACGCCTTGGGACAGAGGAACTAGAGACTAGGTAAACCAGGGACAAGGAGAACTAGGGAGAGAGGACTAGGGACTAGGAGAGCTAGGGAACAGGAGAAACGGGGACTAGGGGAACTAGGGACAAGGAACTAGGTGGAACTAGAAGGGGAGAACTTGGGACCAGGAACTAGGTGGAACTAGAAGGGGAGAACTAGGGAACAGGAACTAGGTGGAACTAGAAAGGGGAGAACTAGGGAACAGAGGGGACTGAGGCCCGCGGAGGCGGGCTGGGAAACAGGGAGGAACTGGGAGGACTGGTGGAAATCATCTGGGCCGCTCTGCAGGACAGAGGAGATAGTTAATGCACAAAAGGGGAAAAAACAGAGCAGGTGCAGAACAGTCCAAATAACAAAGTGAACAAAGTAATAATATCTTCGTGTGACAAACACACAGGGGGAGATGTAAAGTCCAAAAATACTATTCTAAGTGAGAACCAAAAACAGAGGCATTACGCTGGGAGATGAAATGTCCAAACTAACTAACAGAGGCAATACGCTGGGAGATGAAATGTCCAAACTAACTAACAGAGGCAATACGCTGGGAGAGTGACATCACAATCTAAACTCAACCAGGCGTATGCGTAATGGTACAGGAACAGCAGCGGGAACGGGGGCAAGGGCACTACGCTGAGTGAGTGACATCACAATCAAAACTCACCCAGCGTATGCGTAAAGGTACAGGGACAGCAACGGGAACGGGGGCAAGGGCACTACGCTGAGTGAGTGACATCACAATCAAAACTCACCCAGCGTATGCGTAAAGGTACAGGGACAGCAACGGGAACGGGGGCAAGGGCACTACGCTGAGTGAGTGACATCACAATCAAAACTCACCCAGCGTATGCGTAGCAGGTAAGGGGACAGCAACGGGGCGAGGGCATCGCCACCGGGTGGCTGGCTGTCCGAGCCGAGGAACAGAGCGCTGGAACAACGGCGGTGGCGAGGATGTCGTCCACCGGGTAGCCGCTGTCGGAGACCGAGGAACAGGGTGCTGGAACAGCGGCGGTGACGAGGATGTCGTCCACCGGGTAGCCG
The DNA here is from genome assembly GCF_963971535.1 of Notolepis coatsorum. NCBI lineage: Eukaryota > Metazoa > Chordata > Actinopteri > Aulopiformes > Paralepididae > Notolepis > Notolepis coatsorum. The sequence goes on from NW_028171970.1 coordinate 4,483, forward strand.
CTGTCGGAGCAGAGGAACAGAGTGCGCGCCACACCTTGGTGTGCGCGTCGGAACAGTGGCGGTGGCGAGGATGTCGTCCACCGGGTAGCCGCTGTCGGAGCCGAGGAACAGAGTGCGCGCCACACCTTGGTGTGCGCGTCGGAACAGAGAGACGCCTCGGGGTGCGTCTGCGAGGAGGAGTGTGCCAAGCACGAGGATCCTTGGAAGATGCGCGTTGCGCGCTGGAGACTGGAGAGCGTGCCAAGCTCGGAGGTCTGGAAGATGCGCATCAGGCTGGGAGTGCGCGCTGGTACGGAGGAGCGTGCCAAGCTCGGAGGTCTAGAAGATGCGCGTCAGGCTGGGAGTGCGCGCTGGTACGGAGGAGCGTGCCAAGCTCGGAGGTCTAGAAGAGGCGCGTCAGGCTGGGAGTGCGCGCTGGTACGGAGGAGCGTGCCAAGCTCGGAGGTCTAGAAGATGCGCGTCAGGCTGGGAGTGCGCGCTGGTACGGAGGAGCGTGCCAAGCTCGGAGGTCTAGAAGATGCGCGTCAGGCTGGGAGTGCGCGCTGGTACGGAGGAGCGTGCCAAGCTCGGAGGTCTGGAAGATGCGCGTTGCGCGCTGAGGACTGGAGAGCGTCTGCGCTGGTCTGGATGTGCGTCAGGACGAACAGCTGCGCGGGGGTCTGCAGTGGAACGCTGGGGTGCCTCCCGTGGAAGTACAGGGAGCGCAGACCAGTCTCCCCCACAGGCAACGGCGACAGCTGGCGAAGGCAGGAGCAAACATCTCGACGCCGGAGAATGGAACAGCATAGGCAGACAGAGGATCTCCCGAAAGAGTCTAGATGTTTAGAGAATATGACTCGGCAAGTATACAACACGACCCCACGCCAAAACGAGGGGAAGCGCCCTGGTATTTAAAGCCCACAGGGGGACTAATTAGCCTGCCACCACAGGTGCGAGAGATAATAGAATATCAAACAGGTGTGGCCACTAAGGGTAAAGAACGAGAGGGTGGGGGCTAGAGAGAGTGAGTAGGGAATTCCTAACAGTAGGCTTAAAGAAGACAGAGAATAGGGAATTCCTAACAGTAGGCTTAAAGAAGACAGAGAAAAGGTAGTGAGCAGCGGGCAAAACCTCACAGTATCCCCCCCTCCAACGGGAGCCACCCGGCGACCCAAAACAAATACAGACAGAGTGGCAGGGGCAAAACAAGACGGTACTGGCCAAGCCAGCAGGGGAAGCCACCACAAGAGTGGGGCTAGCAAAAGAAACAGGGTCGCCGAGGGGTAACTAGGGTAGCAGAGGGGCAACTGGGGGAACTGGTCTAGAGGAACTGGGTCTAGAGAACTGGTCTAGAGAACTGGTTTAGAGAACTGGTTTAGAGAACTGGTCTAGAGAACTGGTCTAGAGGAACTGGTCTAGAGGAACTGGGTCTAGAGAACTGGTCTAGAGCAACTGGTCTAGAGGAACTGAGGGGCAAGCAGGGTAGCAAAGGGGTAACCATGGTAGCACCGGGAAAGGGCTAGCAGAGGGAAGGTTGCTGCCAGGGCACTGATAGCTACAGGGCCTATGCTAGCTGTACTGCTACATCAACATAGAGGCTGCGCTAGCTGCCGAGCTAGGCTAGCAGAGGGAAAGGGTAGCTGCCAAGGCACTGATAGCTACAGGGCCTATGCTAGCTGTACTGCTACATCTACATAGAGGCTGCGCTAGCTGCCGGAGCTAGGCTGGCAGACAGGGCTGGACCAGCATGAGAGAACAAGCTAGCTGGAAGGACAGTCCTAGCTGTGGGAATACTGACCTTGCTAGCTGAAGGGCAGTCCTAGCAGTGGGAGAAACTACACAAAAAAGTGGAGGCCATGCAGAGGGACCGGGTTAGCTGCTTGGGCCTGGCTAGCTACAGGGCCTATGCCAGCTGCAAGGCTGCATTAACATAGAGGCTGTGCTAACAGCCGGGGCCAAGCTAGCAGACCGGGGCCATGCAGAGGGAAACTGGGTTAGCTGCCAGGGCATGGCTAGCTACAGGGCCCATGCCAGCAGCAAGGGCTGCATAAACATAGAGGCTGTGCTAGCAGCCGGGGCAAGACTAGCAGACAGGGGCTCTGCTGAGGGACTGGGTTAGCCGCCAGGGCATGGCTAGCTACAGGGGGGTCAAACAGGGCAAAACGGGAAGCAAACAGGGGAGCTAACCGGGGAGACTAACAAGCTAAACAGGGAAGCTAAACTGGGCTAAACAGGGGAGTAACAGGCTAACAAGGGAGCTAAACAGGACTAACAAGGAAGCTAAACTGGGCTAACAGGGGAGCTAGAGGGGACAAGAAAAAAAAAGGCAAACTCAACATACACAGTCTGTGCTGGCTGGGGTCGTAGACTTGGTGGGGTCGTACTGTTATGGTTTGTAACCGACCCCAATCGCACAACACAAGACAGGTATGATGGTTTGCCAAGAAACAGATATTTATTGAACAAAAGGGAAATACAGGGAAAAGGGCACTGTCCCTTTAAGGGAGAATCACAAATACAGGAATATAATATGAGGGGAAGGAAAGGTGCCTTTAAGAGGCGGGCAGGAAAGGGAACGCCAAAGGGAAGGTTAAGGGAACGCCTTGGGACAGAGGAACTAGAGACTAGGTAAACCAGGGACAAGGAGAACTAGGGAGAGAGGACTAGGGACTAGGAGAGCTAGGGAACAGGAGAAACGGGGACTAGGGGAACTAGGGACAAGGAACTAGGTGGAACTAGAAGGGGAGAACTTGGGACCAGGAACTAGGTGGAACTAGAAGGGGAGAACTAGGGAACAGGAACTAGGTGGAACTAGAAAGGGGAGAACTAGGGAACAGAGGGGACTGAGGCCCGCGGAGGCGGGCTGGGAAACAGGGAGGAACTGGGAGGACTGGTGGAAATCATCTGGGCCGCTCTGCAGGACAGAGGAGATAGTTAATGCACAAAAGGGGAAAAAACAGAGCAGGTGCAGAACAGTCCAAATAACAAAGTGAACAAAGTAATAATATCTTCGTGTGACAAACACACAGGGGGAGATGTAAAGTCCAAAAATACTATTCTAAGTGAGAACCAAAAACAGAGGCATTACGCTGGGAGATGAAATGTCCAAACTAACTAACAGAGGCAATACGCTGGGAGATGAAATGTCCAAACTAACTAACAGAGGCAATACGCTGGGAGAGTGACATCACAATCTAAACTCAACCAGGCGTATGCGTAATGGTACAGGAACAGCAGCGGGAACGGGGGCAAGGGCACTACGCTGAGTGAGTGACATCACAATCAAAACTCACCCAGCGTATGCGTAAAGGTACAGGGACAGCAACGGGAACGGGGGCAAGGGCACTACGCTGAGTGAGTGACATCACAATCAAAACTCACCCAGCGTATGCGTAAAGGTACAGGGACAGCAACGGGAACGGGGGCAAGGGCACTACGCTGAGTGAGTGACATCACAATCAAAACTCACCCAGCGTATGCGTAGCAGGTAAGGGGACAGCAACGGGGCGAGGGCATCGCCACCGGGTGGCTGGCTGTCCGAGCCGAGGAACAGAGCGCTGGAACAACGGCGGTGGCGAGGATGTCGTCCACCGGGTAGCCGCTGTCGGAGACCGAGGAACAGGGTGCTGGAACAGCGGCGGTGACGAGGATGTCGTCCACCGGGTAGCCGCTGTCGGAGCAGAGGAACAGAGTGCGCGCCACACCTTGGTGTGCGCGTCGGAACAGTGGCGGTGGCGAGGATGTCGTCCACCGGGTAGCCGCTGTCGGAGCCGAGGAACAGAGTGCGCGCCACACCTTGGTGTGCGCGTCGGAACAGAGAGACGCCTCGGGGTGCGTCTGCGAGGAGGAGTGTGCCAAGCACGAGGATCCTTGGAAGATGCGCGTTGCGCGCTGGAGACTGGAGAGCGTGCCAAGCTCGGAGGTCTGGAAGATGCGCATCAGGCTGGGAGTGCGCGCTGGTACGGAGGAGCGTGCCAAGCTCGGAGGTCTAGAAGATGCGCGTCAGGCTGGGAGTGCGCGCTGGTACGGAGGAGCGTGCCAAGCTCGGAGGTCTAGAAGAGGCGCGTCAGGCTGGGAGTGCGCGCTGGTACGGAGGAGCGTGCCAAGCTCGGAGGTCTAGAAGATGCGCGTCAGGCTGGGAGTGCGCGCTGGTACGGAGGAGCGTGCCAAGCTCGGAGGTCTAGAAGATGCGCGTCAGGCTGGGAGTGCGCGCTGGTACGGAGGAGCGTGCCAAGCTCGGAGGTCTGGAAGATGCGCGTTGCGCGCTGAGGACTGGAGAGCGTCTGCGCTGGTCTGGATGTGCGTCAGGACGAACAGCTGCGCGGGGGTCTGCAGTGGAACGCTGGGGTGCCTCCCGTGGAAGTACAGGGAGCGCAGACCAGTCTCCCCCACAGGCAACGGCGACAGCTGGCGAAGGCAGGAGCAAACATCTCGACGCCGGAGAATGGAACAGCATAGGCAGACAGAGGATCTCCCGAAAGAGTCTAGATGTTTAGAGAATATGACTCTGCAAGTATACAACACGACCCCACGCCAAAACGAGGGGAAGCGCCCTGGTATTTAAAGCCCACAGGGGGACTAATTAGCCTGCCACCACAGGTGCGAGAGATAATAGAATATCAAACAGGTGTGGCCACTAAGGGTAAAGAACGAGAGGGTGGGGGCTAGAGAGAGTGAGTAGGGAATTCCTAACAGTAGGCTTAAAGAAGACAGAGAATAGGGAATTCCTAACAGTAGGCTTAAAGAAGACAGAGAAAAGGTAGTGAGCAGCGGGCAAAACCTCACATAGAGAGCCTATTAGGATGCTAGATCCTAATGTGAAACACTGTGATTTGCCATATCTTGCTATGCTCGCTCATGCCTGTATTTTTTATGTCCGTTCTATTTTATAATGTTTTGACTATTTTTAAACTGAATCATTTTAAACTATTTTTACTATTTGTGTTACTGAAAACTGTAAGCGGAGAGCCTATTGGGATGCTAGATCCTAATGTGAAACACTGTGATTCTACCCGTCTATCTTTTTATGCTCGCTTATGCCTGTATTTTTTACTGTTGTGAAGCACTTTGAACTGCAACCTCTGTATGAAAAGTGCTATACAAATAAAGTTATTATTATAGCAGGTGTAATATCCGAATTTTATTTCAACCAAAAATGCTTAAACAATAATGTTAGAGATAGAAGGGAACTAATTTTGTGCAAAAATGGAAAGCTTGCCAATGTTCATGACTATGAGGCAGAATTGTTACAATAGCCGATAATCCATTTCCCCAAAGATAAATCCCTAAACGGGGTGGACCTCGCGGGCGGTCCAGAGTGACGTCAGACTACACCTCCCTATAGTCAGGGGGACACACACACCGTAAACTGTAGATTTGGGGGAAGGGAGGGGTTTAACATTTGGGGGAAGGGTGAAAGACCTCAACTGAGGGAGAGGACCGTATATTAATCCTCCACTATGGAATTGAGTTTATAATTTTTTTTTAAGCTGCAGTTTTGACTGTGCTATTCACACACCTGTGGGCCTCGGCCAGAACCCTCTGCGCTGAGTGAGCTCGACATACTGGAGGAAAAGAGGAACAAATAAAAGGCAACTTGCCTATACTACAATTCCTCGCGGACCCTCGCTACCGTAAAACTTCTAATAGTTTCCCAGGCGATCATTCGCTGCGGTGATCCAAAGCCGATCAGGTGTTTCTGAGAGAGACAGGATATCGCTGGCTTTTTTTTATTACCGGCGTCTGCACATTAGAACGAATGTAATCTATAAAAACAAACATATGGTGAAAGGTTTTACTTTGACTCCCGTTTCAACATGAAGACGTTGAACAGGATACAATAATAACGTCGCGGCCATAACGGTGTGATGTTACCCCGGGTGAGCAAAACCATCACTGCTGGCATTGTGTTTGAATAAACATTTATAGGAGACAGGATTTTATTTGCTCAAATATGAGCTTACTACAGTATTCAGAGACAGGCACTTATTTGAGATCCGATATTTATTGGATGTTTGATGGTATTTACATGCCCTGTGAGTCCTGATGCTGATACTATTACATTCCTTTACCCTCAAGCGCACTCTAATCCCGTATTCCAAATAGGCCTATTCGACATTGTTTGAAATGTGCTCACCGTCTTCTCCAGAGTCAGACGAGAAGATGGATACCGATTTCCTCTCTGGGTTGTTCAGTAAAAAAGCTATCCGGCTGCACGCCAGCCTAGCTTAGCATAAATGGATGGAAGTGGATACGGACCAGCTAGCCTTGCTGGTCCGCCAAAAACACCTAGGTTAGTCGTTTTCTCCTCTCCTCTCCTCTCCTCTCCTCTCCTCTCCTCTCCTCTCCTCTCCTCTCCTCTCCTCTCCTCTCCTCTCCTCTCCTCTCCTCTCCTCTCCTCTCCTCTCCTCTCCTCTCCTCTCTCCTCTCTTCTCTTCTCTCCTCTCCTCTCCTCTCCTCTCCTCTCCTCTCCTCTCCTCTCCTCTCCTCTCCTCTCCTCTCCTCTTCTCACCTCTCCTCTTTTCACCTCTCTCCTTCTCACCTCTCCTCTCCTCTCCTCTCCTTCTCTCCTCTCTTCTCCCCTCTTCTCTCTCCTCTCTCCTCTCCTGTCTCTCCTCTCTCTCCTCTCCTTCTCCTCTCCTCTCTCTCTCTCTCTCTTCTCCTCTCCTCTCCCCTCCCCTCCCCTCTCCTCTCCTCTCCTCTCCTCTCCTCTCCTCTCCTCTCCTCTCCTCTCCTCTTCTCACCTCTCCTCTTCTCACCTCTCTCCTTCTCACCTCTCCTCTCCTCTCCTCTCCTCTCCTTCTCTCCTCTCTTCTCCCCTCTCCTCTCCTCTCCTCTCCTTTCCTCTCCTTCTCTCCTCTCTTCTCCTCTCCTCTCCTCTCTTCTCTTCTCTTCTCCTCTCCTCTCCCCTCCCCTCCCCTCTCCTCTCCTCTCCTCTCCTCTCCTCTCCTCTCCTCCTCTCCTCTCCTCTCCTCTCCTCTCCTCTCTTCTCCTCCTCCTCTCCTCTCCTCTCCTCTCCTCTCCTCTCCTCTCCTCTCCTCTCCTCTCTCTCTCCTCTCCTCTCCTCTCCTCTCCTCTCCTCTCCTCTCCCTTCTCTTCTCCTCTCCTCTCCTCTCCTCTCCTCTCCTCTCCTCTCCTCTCCTCTCCTCCTCTCCTCTCCTCCCCTATCCTCCTCTCCTCTCCTCTCCTCCCCTCCCCTCTCCTCCCCTCCCCTCTCCTCTCCTCTCCTCTCCTCTCCTCTCCTCTCCTCTCCTCTCCTCTCCTCTCCTCTCCTCTACTCTACTCTCCTCTCCTCTCCTCTCCTCTCCTCTCCTCTCCTCTCCTCTCCTCTCCTCTCCTCTCCTCTCCTCTCCTCTCCTCTCCTCTCCTCTCCTCTCCTCTCCTCTCCTCTCATCTCCTCTCCTCTACTCTCCTCTCCTCTGCATCTTCTTAACCCACGGTGACTGAATTATCTCTGTTTCTCTGTGTAATAAAGAGGGATGTTACAGCTCACTGTGTAATAAAGAGGGATGTTACAGCTCACTGTGTAATAAAGAGGGATGTTACAGCTCACTGTGTAATAAAGAGGGATGTTACAGCGCTGGTTCCGCAGCTCTCGAGGCCGCAGCAGATGCCTCGTGTCAGACTTCATAAATAACACGTAACCTTTTCATCGATCATGCCGCCGTAGCGCTCGTTAAAGGCCCAGTCCGCGATGGAAGAAAAAAACACAGGAATGGAAAACACGGTTTACATTCTCCAGAAGATCGACTGAGCTCTTCAACTTCAAACTTCAAACTTCAAATTACTTTACATGTATTTTCCTTTCGGAACTTCATTTGTGCAGCGGTTAAAAGACAAACGTACAGTCACAACACATAGACACTCACCACTATAAAAAAAACACCAGCTTCGTTAAAACTACAGTAAAAAAGACTACTATAAAAACTGTATGCGGGGGGAGCTCCAGTAGCTCACCGCGTAACTCGAACGCTATTTCGGCGTCGGGGACAACCGTGCGCGTCACGGATCTGGGGTAGCGAGTTCGACTCCCGGACAAGCCGTACTTTCTCAGAGTGTCTTTCCCCCCCATCTGTACCCCCATTCAACCTGTTTCTGTCGGTCATACTTGACCAGAGAAAAAGCGATAAACGCAAAAAGAACCAGCTGACTGGTCAAAGTAAAAAAAAAAAAAAAAAAAAAAATGTATGCGGGCTAGCCAATCAGAGAGCGTCTTCGCAAACAAAGGCTACGGCAAAAAAATCACGCCCACCTGGCCTAGGTGTTCAGCAGTCTGATGGAGGTTGGCACGAAGCGACCTAAGCCCCTTTTATTCAGTGTTGAAGCTCTGTATCGACGGCCTGAGGACATTGGTTTGTAATGTGTGTGTTGTCCTCAACCATTTGAGAGGCCTTCTTAACTGTCTGCTCTTAGACACAAAGACTAACTGCTCACTGCGACAGACACAAAGTAGTGCTGTCAGGCGATTAAGAAAATGTATCTAATTAATTACAGGATTTGTAATTAATTAATCTAATGAATCGCATTTTAATCGCATAACCATTTTAGGCCTGATATTCTATATTCTATAATCATATTTCAAATTGCATGTGTCCGGATGGCAGAATTCAGTACTGTATCTACAAAACCATCTGTTTAATCATCTTCCATTTATTCATTTGCTTAGATTTTTCAGGTCTGGTCCATTTTAGCATGGTGTTATTCACAGTCAAAAATTAAAAAAAAAAGTTCTGATATTCTCATTTGGTTCATTACAATTGACTCACGCCTGGTAACAGACACAGTATTTCTGACACTGGGAACACATTCCCTGAGATCCATAGATGTCCCTAGAATCAGATACCAAGAACATGCAAACGGACCATATTAAAAGAAAATGTCTGTAAATGTGTATTATACGTTCTTATGGAATGAATGAGATAAAAAAATATTTAAAAATGTTTAATAAAAGAATGTACAAAAAAATAATTTTCAAATATTTTGAGTTAATTTTCATAACGCGATCATTTGCTGTGTAATTAATTAATCTAATTAACGCGATAAACTGACAGCCCTAATACAAAGACTAACTGCTCACTCTGCGACAGACACAAAGACTAACTGCGACAGACACAAAGACTAACTGCTCACTCTGCGACAGACACAAAGACTAACTGCGACAGACACAAAGACTAACTGCTCACTCTGCGACAGACACAAAGACTAACTGCTCACTGCTACAGACACAAAGACTAACTGCTACAGACACAAAGACTAACTGCTCACTCTGCTACAGACACAAAGACTAACTGCTCACTGCTACAGACACAAAGACTAACTGCTCACTGCTACAGACACAAAGACTAACTGCTCACTGCTACAGACACAAAGACTAACTGCTCACTGCTACAGACACAAAGACTAACTGCTACAGACACAAAGACTAACTGCTACAGACACAAAGACTAACTGCTCACTGCTACAGACACAAAGACTAACTGCTCACTGCTACAGACACAAAGACTAACTGCTCACTCTGCTACAGACACAAAGACTAACTGCTACAGACACAAAGACTAACTGCGACAGACACAAAGACTAACTGCTCACTGCTACAGACACAAAGACTAACTGCTCACTGCTACAGACACAAAGACTAACTGCTCACTGCTACAGACACAAAGACTAACTGCTCACTCTGCTACAGACACAAAGACTAACTGCTACAGACACAAAGACTAACTGCGACAGACACAAAGACTAACTGCTCACTCTGCTACAGACACAAAGACTAACTGCTCACTGCTACAGACACAAAGACTAACTGCTCTCTGCTACAGACACAAAGACTAACTGCTCACTGCTACAGACACAAAGACTAACTGCGACAGACACAAAGACTAACTGCGACAGACACAAAGACTAACTGCTCACTGCTACAGTAGGGTGACCAGGTCAAAATGGTTCAGTCGCAGGACAGCAGCACTGCTCTTGCGGGACAGTGCGGGACACGTGGGGGGGGGGGGGGGGGGGTTATTGCTAATTAAAATTAAATAAATGTATTTATTATTTAAATGCCTAT
>NW_028171969.1:0-12500 GCF_963971535.1 Notolepis coatsorum
GATGAAAAAGGGCGTCGCGGGAAGGGGGTCTCGCAAAAAAAAAAAAAAAAAAAAAAATCTTTTCTTTATTTTTTTTTATTTTTTTTGTGCGAGGCCCCCCTTCCCGCGAGGCCCTGTGCGACCGCACTGCTCGCACACCCCCTGAGGCGGCCCTGGACATATGTACAATGTTCGATGCAGAATAGAAGTAACTGAGTTACCATACAATATACAATATACTATGCAATGTACTAATATACAATACTATATAGTGCAGAACAGAAATGGGATGAGGTACAATTTAGGTACAATTTACAGTAAGGTGTGCGAGTTGTAGTGCAAATCCTTTACCAATAAATATAAAGTGTAAAGTGTGTTTAGGTGTTCTAAAGTGTGTAAAGTGGGTGCTGCAGTGAGTTGCCCGTTTAAAGTGAGTGTGTGCGTGTGGATGTGTGTGCTGTGTGCATTTGATGGTTGCTGCATAGTGTTTATTGTTCGTTGAGCAGCCTGATAGCCTGGGCATAGAAGCTCCTTCTGAGTCTTTCTGTGCTCGCCTTAAGACTCCGGTATCGCTTGCCTGACCGCAGCAGTTCAAAGAGGCAGTTGTTCGGGTGGTGGAGTCCTTGATGATTCTCTTAGCCTTCCCCTGCACCGCTTGTTGTAAATGTTCTGGAGGGTGGGAAGCCCCCCGCCATTGTGCGTTCGGCTGAACGTGTCACTCTTTGTAGTCTGCTACGGTCTTGTGCAGTGCTATTCCCAAACCAGGAGGTGATGTTGCCAGTCAGGATGCTCTCGATTGTACATGAGTAGAAGTTCCTAAGGATCTTCTGACTGACTTGGAACTTCCTTAGGCGCCTGAGGAAGTAGAGGCGTTGTCGTGCCTTCTTCACAACACTGTCAATGTGTGTGGTCCATGTCAAGTCCTCGGATATGTGGGCTCTGAGGTACTTGAAACTGTTCACTCTCTCAACCGGTGCCCCGTCGATGCTGAGGGGGCTGTAGTCCTTGACCCCCGACCTCCTGAAGTCCACAATCATCTCTTTTGTTTTGCTGACGTTCAGGGAGAGGCAGTTCTCCTGACACCACTGTGACATATTCTCTACCTCTTCCAGGTAGGCCCTCTCGTTGTTGGCAGAGATCAGGCCCACCACTACTGTGTCATCAGAAAATGTGATGATTGTGTTGTTGTTCCGCTGTGCCACACAGTCATGTGTGTACAGGGAGTAGAGGAGGGGGCTCAGAACACAGCCCTGGGGGCCCCTATGTTGAGCGTGATGGATGAGGAGGTGCAGTTGCCTGCTCTTACCACCTGGGGTCTGCCCGTCAGGAAGTCCAAGACCCACTGGCAGAGGTCATAGTTCAAGCCCAGGTCCCTGAGCTTGGCTATGAGTTTGGAGGGGACTATGGTATTGAATGCTGAGCTGTAGTCAATGAACAGCATTCTCACATAGTTCCCCTGCCTCTTGTCCAGGTGTGATGCTGCTGTGTGCAGCACATGGGCTATGGCATCCTCCGTGGATCTGTTAGGGCGGTATGCAAATTGCAGGGGGTCCAGGTTGATGGGGAGGGAGGAACAGATGTAGCCCTTCACTAGCTTCTCAAAGCACTTCATGGCTATGGAGGTGAGGGCTACAGGGCGGTAGTCGTTGAGGCAAGAGGGCGTAGATTTTTTGGGTACAGGGATGATGGTGGACTTCTTCAGACAGGTGGGGATGACAGCCTGTTCTAAGGACAGGTTAAAGATGTCAGTGAATACCGGGGCCAGTTGGTCGGCACAGACTTTTAGGACGCGGCCGGGGATGCCGTCCGGTCCTGCTGCCTTCCTGATATTCACTTTTTTAAAGGTCCGCCTCACCTCATGCTCTGTTACCCTGAACACTGAGTCTCCATCAGCAGACCCCCCCCCCCCCCCCATTGCCGTGGCTTGTAGGCTGGTGTTGTTATTCACAGCCTCAAACCTCGCATAGAAGGTATTGAGATCTTGAGAGGTATTGTATGGCTCAGCTTTATGCAACTTGATAGGGAAATATACCCCTGTACACTCACACACTTGTGATGTCAGAGTGTGAGATGTCAGCCAGTTTCATTATGAGTTGACAAAAGGGGCTCTTTGTAAGTCTCTCTCTCTCTCTCTCTCTCTCTCTCTCTCTCTCTCTCTCTCTCTCTCTCTCTCTCTCTCTCTCTCTCTCTCTCTCTCTCTCTCTCTCTCTCTACATAGCAAACAACCTGACACCAACAGGGGCCACTGCCTCCTCCATTTGTCTATGTATTGTTTATTTTCCCAAGGACTTCTTTGGCTTTGATCTATGAAGACCTGGCAGCGCGGCACGAGGGAAGGACACCGGCTCTGCATGTGAATAGAGGAGATGTGAATCGTCCCGAGTCCCGAAATTGGTTGTTTCTGCATGTTTATTTATTTTATTTGATTTTTTATCCACTTTTTCTCCTCTTTTTCTATTTATCTCCCATCCCAATTACCCGCTGTGCCAATTCTCCCCTCCCCTGTCTTGAACGTTACTCGCATATGCCCCCCACTGGCCGGTTGTAGGGAGGATAGAAGCCTTGCATCACGTGTCCCCTCCGATACACGAGGAGGCAGCCTGTCACATCTTTTCACCTGCCAGCGCGGACTCTCATTGGCGAGGTGTAACGTGTGGGAGTATCACACTACCCCCGCCATTTTCCTGTCTCTGCTGTGCAGGCGTCCCCCAACCTACCTGTAGGAGTCGCTGTCCACAACGTCCAGATTACCACCCATCGACTTCCACCCGCTAACTCTGCCAATTGAGTTAGTATGACGGCCGGTCCAAGCCGGAGGCAACGCCGACAGCCGGAGTCGAACCCGGTGTCTCTTGCGTTGGTGACGAGCGCAATGTCCGCTGCGCCAGCCAGCCGCCCAAAATATTTTAAAGTTTGTAGATGTTTCTAAGTCTGACACCAAGCAACATGCAGTTTGTATTCCTATTGTTGCTTGGCTGTTCCTGTAACATTCTGCCATGGACTGACCGGACTGACAGGACTGACTAAATATTTGTTTTTAATAGTTTCAGGTCATTCCAGACCTCTGCAGAACTATCAACCTGTAACAATAAACAGACTCCAAGGTTGCATATAAATTACATGTAGATAAGGCAGCTGCGACGATTGAACCAACGAATATTTGTCTTCCAAAAAAGTCCATATGCGTCTGAGACTTTCACCCCCACACAGGTAACTAAAGGCAGTTGTACTTTTCAAACTCAAGTTCAAGTTTTGTTTTATTTGTGACATATAAGGTTCTGTATGAGCCCCCTAAGATTGTGCTTCATACAGTAAAAGAAAAAGTTTAAATAATAAAGACCAAACACTATACAAAATATACAATATTCAAAACTAAAGTACAAAATGTTAACAAAATGCAAAAATGAGGTAGAGCTGTTAGTGCACATCTTTTAGTAATACATAGATACAATATGGTGTAGTGTTATCCTGATAAGCCCTCCCTATTTTCTGAAAATCCGCCTAAAAATACATACAGACGCAGCGCTCAAAAATCAAACCAATTCTGCTGCTTGTCTGCTGCTTGTTGCTGCTTGTGTGCCACTTAAGTCTACTCAGGTGTTAATTTTCCGGGGGTGTTGGCTGGGGGAACAAAGGGAGGGTAGTTAACTTAAGTGCTTCCCCAGGGAGGGGGTCGGGGGCTACTGCCCTCAGACCCCCAAAATAATTTTTATATGGGCAGTCTGACTTGGGGTACTGACCATATATTAGTGTTGCAATGCATGATAAGTAAACAGTGAAAAAAGCTAAGAAATCTGATGGGGCTGGGACATTTGGGACGAATAAAAATTTAAGATGAAAATCTGCCCAGCCTGTGGGAGGAAGTGGAGGTGTGAAATCTGGCCCGGTCAAGAACAATAGAGGAGTGGTAGAGAGTGGTAGAGAGGCATGAGAGGTTTGAGTTTTGAGTGCTGTATCTGTACCTAAGTAAATGGAAGATTGCTCCACTTCTACAAGGCAATTTGCATGTTCTTGGTACAGTATCTAGGGACATCTATGGATCTCATGGAATGTATTCCAGTGTCAGAAATATTGTGTCTGTTATTAGACTTGAGAAACATTATGATGAAACAAAGGAGAATATAAATTATGATTTATTTTTTGCATATTTGACAGTGAATAACACCATGCTAAAGATGACCAGTCAGCACCTTATTGAGATCATGTGTACGAAAAATCTAAGCAAATGAATAAAGGGAAGATGATTAAACAGAAGGTTTTGTAGATACAGTACTGAATTCTGCCACCCGGACATATGCTATTTGAAATATTATACTAGAATATAGAATACCAGGCTTATAAATGACCTTATTATAGCCAACTCGCACATCTATGGATCGCCGAGGTCAATTTGGATTTAATATCTCGAGGCGTGCACTGAAAAACCGTGAATGAAATATACTGTATGTACAGTTCCATTCTAATAATGGATATGGCTCCGCCATTTAGAATCAGTTTGCAACGCAGATTGTTGCTAAATGTTCACAGAAGGTAGACACACTAACTGTGCTCCAATCTATGCCAATAACGTTCAATTTTGTGGTAGAGAATCCCTAGAAATAAGAGAAAAAAAAGAAATTCATACACAAGTAATTTGCTTGCATGAAGCTAGAATTAGCTGGGTATTGTAGTTTTTCGAAATGTCAACGCTCATTGAGAGGTCTGGATGCCCTGTGCTCATATGACTACAACTGGCGACTTTTCGCTAATTCAAAATGGCAGATAATCGCTAAATAATGAACACATTCCATAAACTAAAATCTCACTAATAACATTAACCTATTGGTAAACAAACGTATTGCTGAGAATATACACTATGACTGCTGTCGTGACATGGTTATAAATGCTACTTAATGTCATACGGTCTGGAGAGATAGATTTATTACGTGATGTCATTTTTGCGGTCCGTCGATGGACCGCTCGGGCTAAAGTGGTTAAAAAGTGTTTAACGTGTCTAAAGTGAATGTAAAATGTGAGTGTTTAAAGTGTGGGTGTGTGTGTAACGGATGGTACCGCGAAGCCCAGTCACGAAGAACTTCGGACGTCGTGAAGTAGTGGCTGTGGCACGGTAGCGGTACCAGGAAGTAAAACTCACTCCCCTGAGGCATCCAGACTGAGTGCTTAGAATTGAATTCACCTCTTGGTACAGAGGTCTGTGATGTCGCCATACCACTCATGGCATGTTCAGAGTAGTACCGGCTACATGTGCATGTGGATGTGTGTGCAATGAATGTAGATGGATGGGTTAGTGTTGCATGGAGTCATTGAGCATCCTGATGGGCTGGGGAGAGAAGCTCCTTTTGAGTCTCTCTGTACTGGCATGAGACTCCGGTAGCACTTGTCTGGGGATAGAAGCTCTGTTTGAGGGTGTCTTCTCATTAGGAACGGGTGCTCCGCTCCGTCCTCGCTCCGTCCTCCCCACCTCCCTCTCCCCCCTCTGGTTTGCGTCCACACTGCAGTCTTGGTTCGCTCCCAGCCAGGCACAATTGAGGAGAGCAACTCTCTATAGTCTATGTATTTCTGAATTAACCAAAACAGTTACACAGGACATTTTTGCTGTACCTCGGGAAGTAATGTACAGTACCAGCTAAACCTACACGATGGGTTAGTTACAGAGGCGGGATTTTGGATACTTTTCCTACACTAAAAACATTATGCAATCCGGAGGTTCCCGGTTCGATTCCCGCTCCTCCCGGGCAGCGTGTCGATGTGTCCTTGAGCAAGACACTTAACCCCTAATTTCTCCCGATGAGCAGGTTGGCACCTTGCATGGTTGCGTCCGCCGTCAGTGTGTGAATGTGTGAGTGAACGGGTAAAATGTGAGGAACATATTGTAAAGCGCTTTGTTTAAAAGCGCTATATAAAAAAGCAGCCATTTACCATTTACCATTATGGCCATGCCGTGCGCTAACCACATAGATTACAGACAGATAGACAAAACATATAACGAACAACGTAAAAGATAATATGCATATATACTTGATCGCTATAGTCCCGCTGAACACAACTAGTCACAATGTCGGGCTCCCTTGCTTTGGATGAGCTAACCGGCCACATTACTGTGCATGGGTAATAAACAACGGAGGGATCACTGGTTGGTTTTGTCCGATTATGCTGTCCACTGTCTGCATCAAACCACGTAAAAGATATTGAAGCCTCATCTTCTTCACTTTTAGCTCGACATTGTTGACTGATCTGTTGTACCTGTGCACGCACATTTTCTAATAACAGCATTATTAGACATGCCAATCCAACGAAAGACATGCTGGTCGACTCGTGCTTGAGAAAAAGCCAAATTGGATGTTGCGTCTTTTACGTGTTATTTGTTATTCTAATATGCTAATTAATCTGTAACTAATTAACGGATTTTGTCGAGGCAGGTAGCGTTGTTTTGGGGAAATTGATATCTATAGTCTGGTGTAGTTTTCGTCCACGAAAAATGAAGGCTCTAATTATTATTATTCATAGAGACTCTCTAGCAATAATAATTATTACAGCCTCCATTTTTCGTGGACGAAAACTACATCAGACTATATCAATTTTCCCGAAATAACGCTACCTGCCTCGACAAAATCTGTGCATTGGTTATCCACTATCCAGATACATGAATTAGCATCTCAGAATAAGTGGCTTTGTAGCTTTTTAGCTTATCTTTTACAGCTTACGTTTTGGGCAATTATTAGAGGCTCCATTTTTCGTGGCAGAAGAATACATCAGTCTATAGAAATAAATGCATTCGAACAATGTATAGACAAAGAAACCAATGTATAGACATAGCAATGGCAAAAAAATTGCCAGGCCTAATGCGAGCCAGGGAAGTGTTGGGCTTGTAACGTGGCTTCATCTCGAAGTTTTCATCCACTGAGCCGTGAGGCTCAACATGCTTGTTTGGTTGAGGTCTGAACTCGCCAAATTGCCCATAAATATAGTTTTTGTGGGTATTGTCCAGTTGTTGCTGTATGTTTTTATCTTTTGCAATATTGTAAATTAGCCCTGTCTTTGAAGTAGGTATGGGAAATAACAGGAAAATACATGTCATTTCAAATATAACCACTAGGTGGCACATGTGAGTAATCCAGATGGCAGAGGAGGGCCTACGTTCAGTTTAAATTGATTGGTCAATAGGTGTGAAAGAACACTCCCTCTTTTTATGAAATGATGGATTCTGGGAGAATGATGGGATACGTTACAATAGGTATATCTGTCCAAGCACAGAGGAAGAGAAGAGAGAGAATTAGTATTTTTCTAGTACTGTATTAGTATTGTATGTTTTGATCTGAGTTTTCTGAAACTAACCCTGAAGAAAACGAGAGAAGTTGCCAGCCATCCTTTTATTCTCCAACCAAGATCTTTTGTGAACGTTTTCGATCTGCATGACCTTTTCTTAAAAAGTAACCTCACCTGTTAACCTGTACATTTACCATATCACGTACACCGCTGTGCACTGGAATGAGCTAGTGCCTTATTAAAGGTTGATAATTATTCCTAATAGGCTGGATAAGGAGGGGAAGGTCTGCGGTCACTAGTTTGGGTGATGAGGCAACAAAAGAAAGTCTTCCCTGTCTGTCTTCTCTTCTAAATATCACTTTAAATGTCCTGTCTTCTTCTAAATATCACTTTAAATGTCCTCTCTTCTAAATATCACTTTAAATGTCCTCTCTTCTAAATATAACTTTAAATGTCCTCTCCTTTAACCCACTTTGCTTTTTGCTTTTTTGCTGCAGGACAGGAACCCTGTATTTTAATGACGATGATGATAATGTGATATGACATATACACAGCATAATTTATTATTTACCCACATCATTCGGTAGAAATGGAATTTGAATAACATATTTCCAGTGGCTCACACAATATATTTTATTCTCTTTCAGACAAACAGTTGCTGGGGGTACAGCTTGGGCCCAAGTGTATTTCCTGTCTGCTGTAGATATTACCAAACACTGCAGCTGGAAATAAACATGAGCTCATTTGGAATGTTTATCCAACATTGTTAAAAGAACATGCCAACATTTTGGGAAATTAGCTTATCGTCTTCTCCAGAGAGAAGATATACTACTTACCTTATGCATACCGCACCTGATATGAATACTGTATACTACATCAGAGCATGTATTTAGCATTTAGCATTTTAGCATCTAGCCTTCTTAGATTATATATTAGATTAGATTTAGACTATTGGATTATCAGATTATATATTGCATCTATTTAGCATTTTTAGATGATATATTAGATTCGATTTAGACTATTGGATTATCAGATTATATATTGCATATATCTAGCATTTAGAATTTTTGCATTTCATTTCTTTAGATTATATATTAGATTAGATTTAGATTATTAGATTATATATTGTAACCATATGGAGATGGTGGTCTAGTGGTGGGAGGGGAGGTGCTGCAGGAGGTGAAGCAGTTTCGCTATCTGGGAGATGTGATGGACTTGATTGATTGATTGATTGAAAACTTTATTAACAGATTGCAGAATGGGTACAATACAGTACAGCTCAATACACACAATTGTTAAGGGGATGCAGACCAGAGAAAGACTTTCGTCTTGTTTACATCAGGGTCCCCCATTTTCAATTCATCAGGACATATATGACATACATGACATACAGATAGTCAGTACTGCTACATCTATACATTTATGACATACCAGATTTGCAAATACAGTACTGTTTGTGATACAGAAGGAGTCAAGAAAAGGGAGTATATAAATTTGACGTAGAAACTGTACATTGGAGGAGGTTGGGTGGGGGGGGTTGGGTACGTTGGGATATTGACAACCATACTGGGTAATTTACATTGGAGGTGGTTGGGGGGGGGGGGGGCACACTGTATAAACAAGCAAAACTGTACATTGAGGGGGGGGGGGGGAGACACTGTACAAACAAACAAAATTGTACATTGGACTATTGACAAAACCATACTAGGTAAATGACTGTACATTGGAGGGGGTTGGGTTAGGATATTTACAGGGGCCAGTGTTGAACTGTGAGGCGGGAGTGGAAAGGGCGGTGAGGGCGAGAGTGGCGGCGGCGTGGAGGAAGTGGCGGAAAATCAGTAGGCTACTGGTGAATCTAAACATAGAGGTAAAGATCAGAGGAGGGATATATGAAGCATGTGTGGGATCAGTTCTCCTGTATGGTTCAGAAAGGACCAGTGCCGAGGTGGATGAGGTGGTGTCAGGGAAAGTGATTTCAAGGTGAGACATGGACGTCTCAGGTGGTTTGGACATGTGAGAAGATCGGAGGAGGGGGGGATGTTGAGAGGGGTGGAGGAGATGATTGTGGATGGGGGCGGAGGCCGGGAGGGAGACCGAAAGCAGACGTGGAGGGGATGTGTGGAAAATGATATGAGGGATCTGGAGATACATGAAGACATGGCACAAAACCGTGCCCAGTGGCGTGGAGTCATCACCCGTCCAACCTCACTGTAGTGGGGAAAAAAGGACGTAAAACGAAGATGATGATGATGATGATGATAGTTATTGTAGGGAAAAATAACTGAGAGGGCATACATACCCTCATCTCGCACCTTGTTGCCCATATGCGCATGTCCAGAGTTAACTATATTGTATATTGTTTACACTGCCTTTTTATTCTATTTTAATTTTTACTTCTCCACTATACTATAATTCTGTGACCTGTATGTCTTCTACTACCTGTACCTCCCCTCCCCCCTCCCCCATGCTGCTATGATGCCTGCATTTCCCCAAGGGGATCAATAAAGGAATATCGTATCTTATCTTATAGCTTTCTACTAAACGCACAGAGAGGAAACTGGTATCTATCCTCTTGTCTCTGGAGAAGACGGTAAGCTAATTTCCCAAAATGTTGGCGTGTTGCTTTAAGTTTGAAAATGTCTACATGCTGTTCATACTAGTACATAAAACATACAACAGTTCCAATGTCTGCAAACAAACAAAACAGGCCAATCGCCTTCACCAACTGGGCAGTCCAACAGTGCCACTGATATATCAAACTAATTATAACCATGTGTGTGTTAATGTTGGAATGACAGCCTAGAGGCAGGGACACTGTCTAGTCAACTGAAAAATTGCTAGTTCAATTCCCCTGTACTGAAAGGAGAGTGTATTCCAGTGTCTGGTATTACAGTGCCCACCAGCCCCTGAGCAAGGCACTGAACCCAAAACTCCCTGCTATAGTGGGGATATGCAGATAGAAACATTTAAATTGCCTTGTGAAAATAAAAATTACAGTGCCCACCAGCCCCTGAGCAAGGCACTGAACCCAAAACTCCCTGCTATAGTGGGGATATGCAGATAGAAACATTTAAATTGCCTTGTGAAAATAAAAACAATAAAAGAAAGCAAATCTTCTTACTTATAGACCTTTTCAGAAGAATTCTGTTGCTAGGGAAACAGTGTGATGGAAGAACACTTGATACACAATGTTTAGGGACCCCATTCCTCCTACTGTTCTCTATAGCACCACAACCTCTTAGCATGCAACGGCCCACATGTGGGCCCTCTTGAGGACGATTTTCCCACCGGCACTTTGGCGACCTCTAGCGGCTCGGGTGTGCATATTTTCTAATACAATATATAGAATAGAAATGTGATGCCTGTCGATCACCGTTTCAGGCAACAAAATTCGTTCAGCGGTTCTCGAGTTACATGCCGATATGTGAGCGTGCGCCGAAGTAGACGGCAGACTTTTTATTTTTTCAAATACCCCTCCCGACTCTCGAGCCTCTACTCCGTCAATCATTTGGCGATCTCTAAAATTATTGGACAGGGTTGTAACCAATGAGTAGGGCTTTCCAATGGTACCCCACGTGGGAATGAGCGAATCAGGGATCTAGGTGGAAAAGTCATGAGCCAAAACAGGAAGAGAATTCTCTGTTGAATGCATTGAAGTCTATGAGAAAATGGTTTTCTGAGCTCTCTCACTTTTTACAAAAAACGCTTCTAATCACTAATTTCTGAACGGATTTTTATGAAATTCGGACATGTACTACACAGACTTCAGTCTATGGAAATAGTACTTTTGGACTACTAACTACTACAGCTGTCCTGACTGTGGAGAGTTCGTTCCACCATTGTGGTGGTGTAGTTAGAGACCATTCACCGGTGGTACTGTAGGAGGGAGCTGTTCCCCTCCCAGCACAGAATGCCAGGTCAGGGACCTTGAAGCGGATTCATGCAGCAATGGGAAGCCAGTGCAGCTCTCTGAGAAGTGGGGGAACACACTGAAGCTAGTGATGTCGGCGAACCCATGTGCTGTGTAGGCCTAATGCCAAACCACAGTCGTTTTGAGACTAGCTATTCTCTTTTCAAATTGCCGCTTTGAAATCCAAATGCCCTGCCTTAGCAGAGAGAGAGAGAGAGAGAGAACTCATATTAGAAGACCTCATTCAAGGTAAAGTGCCCGTATGCCCCGGGGACGAAGCTATAGTTTAATAACCCATTAATGTCCCCATATGCCATAGGAGATGGAGAGGAACCGGACATCTTATATTTGGGTAGAAAAACGATGACATACATGAAAGGTTTATAGGCCAAATAATAAGCTTCTGCACGATTCAGCCACTGACATGGAACGTCTGCCTCGTAGCATTCAATAGATTGACGATGATGGACGGCAGCCTATAATTTGGCATCAAAACAGTTATGGTAAACGTTTCCGGCGTGATTCCATTATGTAAAGTTTACTTCGGTGGAGGACGACGTACATACAACCTCTTGTTATGTTGACTCGCTGCCACTCTCCCCCATCTGGCGCTGAAATGCCATCGTCTCAATTAGGCCCGAGAAAGTTGGGGGCCGAGCGTGCCAAGCGGTGAGCTTAATCCTATAGCTGAAGAAGTGAAAGTGGGCCGGTGGAAACCACTGCCCCTGATGCAGAGATGCCTTTTTATTCTGTCTGTAGAGTGCGGTGGTGGGTGTGTGTAGCCTTTCTCTCTCTCTCTCTCTGCCCCCCCCCCCCCCCCCCGGCGAGGTCAACCCTGGTGCTAAGTAGTAAACGCATCCACATTCAGGTCAGAGCAGCAGATGCTGTGTGTGTACAACCGCCGCCGCTCGAGATGATCAACACAGACAGGATTATGCATAACTGTAGTTCAAATAGGCTAATTTGTGAGGAGCGGGGGAGGACACAGGCTACACCTTTCATCTCCTTGCTTTCCTAATCAAGCATGTATCTACTTCCCTCAGCCCTGTGGTGAACTCTGCAGCGTTTCCCCCCACCCTGAAACACTCAGAGGCCTCGTTGATGCCTGTAATTGCACTGTTTAACCATGCAATTTGCCGCCCGCTGCTGTGCTACTATTGTTTTCCAAAGTCTGTGTTATTATGCAGCTGTATCATTGGGGATACGGTAAATTCAGATATTGCTCATTACTCTCTCTCTCTCTCTCTTCCTCTTTCTATCTCTCTTTATGAGTATTTGGAGCAACAAAATGCGTGTAGTAACAGAATGCAGAGGCAGGCCAGTGCTCTGGCACCATTCCCACACA
>NW_028171969.1:17500-41135 GCF_963971535.1 Notolepis coatsorum
GCCGCATTTCGCGGAGACGCTCTCTGATTGGCCGACGCCAGTATTTTTTTCCGTAGCAGAATTTCACAGAGACGATCTCTGATTGGCCGAATCCAATTTCTAGGTTATTTCTAGGTTGGTCGGTGGAGATAGTTGTGTTGTTGTGAGAATGATGCAGGCAGCTGTTTGTCTTAGACGAGCGTACCGTGACTGCAAGTTCTTTAGACTGTTAAGCTTAGGCACTCTTTCAAAGTTGGTTAAGGTTAGAGTTTGTCTTAGAGCATGGCGATAGAACGCCAGGTAGTTTGCAGGCTGTTCGAGGCGGAAATGGACAAAGACACAGCTCTTCACTCACACAGCTTGTTGGCTAACAACAAGCTATATGGATGCGGAGGGACAACAATGGATGGACATCAACACAGGCTGGATGGACAATGCCATGGAGTGGATATACTTTATCAACAAGCCAACAACAAGGTAGATTAGCGATCTTAACTCTAGTTTAATACATGATACGTTGTCTACTGATGCCGCATAACGTAGCTACTGCTAGCTGTTAGCTCCGTTATCTTAGCTGGCCACTTTTATAATTACTTCATGGAAACGGAGTAACGTTAACGTTTAAACGTTATGTCGAGGTCATACAATACTACAGTCGACATAAGGTTAACGTTACCCCGTTTCCATGAAGTGTTTAAATAGCAGCAATCTTGTTGAAAATGTAACTTTACTAAAATGCTCTCTCTCTCGCTCTCTCTCTCTCTCGCTCTCTCTCTCTCTCTCTCTCTCTAATTTCGCCGCATGTGGGACATAACCACTCAGACAATGAATGGTAACTTGTTTAAAATAACGAGCTTTACAAATGTGTTTATTATTGAATGGATCTGACATCATCTGAGAGAGAGAGAGAGAGAGAGCGAGAGAGAGAGAGAGAGAGAGAGAGAGAGAGAGAGAGAGAGAGAGAGAGAGAGAGAGCTGTGCGTGTTTGTGTTGGGCTTTTTTTTACCAAACATTTGCTCCAGAGCATCTCAGAGCATCTCAGAGCATTACATTTTCAACTCGACCTATTAACGAGAACTGCGACCTACAAGGCACCAGCGCCAGCGGCCGCCACTGGGTCCGAGGGGAACGGGATGAGAACACGCCATCCTCCCGTGGAGTAATAGGGAGCGATGGCGAGCCTCACCCCAGGAACCAGGACCACGAAGAGGGAGTTGGGAAGTAGCCGGCTTGACGTCTGGAGTGGGAACACTGGAATCCTCCCGTAGAGTATTAGAGAGCGAAGGCGGTGTCCCACTCCAGGCAAACGGCGACAGGTGGTGACGGGGGGCACGTCGTCTCACGCCGGAGACGCGGCAGGTGATGGTAGCAACAAGAACGACCGACAAGGAGTGGAGGGCAGTCTGCGATACAAGTACTCTCCCGAGCTGATCGCAAACTCCCAACAGGTGCGTGAAGGTGAAAAACGGCACGCCCCCTCGTTAGGCTGCGTGCAGGATTCCTCACAGAGAGACTCTAAAACTGCAGGACTTTGTGCTGATGGGCTGCCTGTAACCTAGGCTACAGGTATTTCAATTGCCAGGGAGAAATCATTAATGACAGTAATTGAACACTGCTTGTAATTTTGCCATATAATGGGTTGCCATGGTGATGGTAATACATTTCAGTAGCCTACTGGTACAGCACGCAGTAGTAATAATAATAATACTTTATTTGTATAGCACTTTTCATACAGAAGTTGCAGTTCAAAGTGCTTCACAACAGTAGAAATATAGGCATAAGCGAGCATGAGCAAGGTAAGGTAAATCACAGTGTTTCACATTAGGACCATATTATCTAATAGTGTGCAATATTGTAACAGTGATAGTGTAATAGTGTGTAATCATGAACTAGTGTGCTAGTGTAATGGTGTGTAATAGTATATAGGAATAATGCGAGGGGGTCTGCTTTCATTGGTCTATGCTTGCCCCGCCCCCTACACTTAAGCCTAGAATATCCATCCATAATGCTTATGTGTAACGTCCCACCGGTTCATGGACTGTTCTCCCCTGCTCTACCTCTCCCCGCCCCTGTATGTTTGTTCCTTGTATTTTCGTTCCTTAGTGTTCTTTCCCTTGTCTCTCTTGCTCTCTCTCCCCTTCTCTCTCTTGCTCTTCATGATCCCCTGTTAGTCTAGAGTTACTCTTCTTGTCTTGTGTTACTCTTCTTGTCTTGTGTTACTCTTCTTATCTTGTATTAGGTTATCTGTTTAAGTCAAGTCAAGTCAAGAGTTTTATTTGTCACGGCATACGGATATACAATGAAATGCGGGTGGTCTTGCCCACAACGATGTGCAATTGGTACAACATATAACATATAATAGAATCCAATACAAAAAATGTGTGCAATAAAATTGTGCAATAACAGGTAGCAGGTAACAATAAATTTGTGCAATGACGGGTAACAGTTGGCAGTTAACAGTAGTAGTAATAGTAGTGCAATACACTGTTACTGTTGCTAATACTAATTTAAAGTGGCCTTTCCTTTTGGCAATAAGTGAGGGTGCGTGCGGCCTGAGTGTGTGCCCGCTCATGCTAAAGTGTTAAGTGGCTGCTCGTGTGTGAGCGTGCACAGTGTGCGTGTCGTGTGTGTGTTCATGTGTGCTTGTGTGTGGACAGTTCAATGTTCTGAGCACTCAATGTACATTGTTCATGGCTCTGATGGCCTGGGGGAAGAAGCTGAGCCTAAACCGCTCTGTCCTAGTAGCTGAGATTTGCAGGCGTCTGCCTGACCTCAGCAGCTGAAACAGGCTGTTATTGGGGTGGTGAGGGTCTTTCATTATCCTGCAGGCTCTGGATTTGCACCTCTTGTTGTATAGAACCTGCAGGGGGGGTAGTGCAATACCCGTGGTACGCTCGGCTGAGCGCACCACTTTCTGTAGGGCCTTCTTGTCCTGTGCCGTGCTGTTTCCATACCAGGCAGTGATGTTTCCGGTCAGGATGCTCTCTACAGCTCCTGAGTAGAAGGACTGGAGTATCTTCCCCGATACTCTGAACTTCCTTAACTGTCTCAGGTGGTAGAGACGCTGTTTCGCCTTATTTACTACTGTGCTTATGTGTGTTGACCATGTCAGGTCCTCTGAGATGTGGACCCCCAGGTACTTGAAGCTGCTCACCCTGTCCACGGTAGCCCCGTTTATCATCAGTGGTGTGTGTGTCCCCTGCTGTCCTCTCCTATAATCCACGATCAGTTCCTTGGTTTTGCCAATGTTCAGGAGCAGGCTGTTGTCCTGGCACCAGCGTTCCAGTACCTCCACCTCCTCCCGGTAGGCCTTCTCGTTGTTGTCCGAGATCAGCCCCACCACCACCGTGTCATCTGCGAACTTCACTATGGAGTTGGAGCTGAACTTGGCCACACAGTCGTGTGTGTAGAGTGAGTACAGCAGGGGGCTCAGAACACAGCCCTGGGGGGACCCGATGCTCAGGGTGATGGTGTTGGAGGTCTGACCCCCCACCCTGACCGCCTGGGGTCTTTCGCTCAGAAAGTCCAGTACCCAGGCGCTCAGGGCGGAGCTCAGACCTAGCTCGATCAGCTTGTCCACCAGTCTGGTGGGGACTATGGTGTTGAACGCTGAGCTGTAGTCAATGAACAACAGTCTCACATAGCCCCCCTTCTGACGGTCAAGGTGCGAGAGGGTGCTGTGCAGTACCTGGGAGACCGCGTCGTCGGTGGACCTGTTTGTCCTGTATGCAAATTGCATAGGGTCCATATCACTGGGGAGGGAGGCACAAATGTGGTCCTTGACCAGCCTCTCGAAACATTTCATGACCACAGAGGTGAGTGCCACCGGTCTGTAGTCATTTGGACATGCTGGGGAGGGTTTCTTCGGCACAGGGATGATGGTAGACCTCTTGAAGCAGGCAGGGACCACTGACTCCGCCAGTGATTGATTAAATATGACGGTGAACACAGGGGCCAGCTGGTTGGCACAGGTCTTGAGTATACGTCCTGTTATGCCATCTGGGCCAGCAGCCTTCCTGGTGTTCACCTGCATAAATGCTCTTCTCACACTGTGTTCCGACAACGAGAGAGCGTCCCCCCCCCCTCGCGGTTGCCCCCCCCCCTCCACAACAGCCGGCGCGCCAGTGACGTCACTAGCCGGAGAGCCAGCAGCGCCACTGTCTACACCAAACCGAGCGTAGAAGGTGTTGAGCTTGTCCGCGAGGGAGGCGTCGTCGCTCCCCATTTAGTCTTAGTCTTTGTAGTTACTGTCTGTTATTAGGTTCTCAGTTTAGTGTCTGTAGTATTGTTTTGTCCCAGTGTATGGTGTTTGTCTTGTCGTCCATAGTTGTAGTTCCTTGTGTTGTTTCTTGTAGTTCTTGGTCAGTCTGTTTCCCCTCCCAGGTGTGTGAATGAATGAATGAATGAATGAATGAATGAATGAATGAATGAATGAATGAATGAATGAATGAATGAATGAATGAAAACTTTATTTAACAGATTGCAGAATGGGTACAATACAGTACGGCTCCATACATACAATTGTTAAGGGGATGCACACCAGAGAAAGACGTTTGTCTTGTTTACATCAGGGTCCCCCATCATGTCTCTAGTTGTAATCATCCCAGGTGTTTCTCGTTTGTTATTTGTTCCTGTGTATTTCAGTTCCTTGTTGCCTGTTTTCTGTGTCAGTTCATTGTCTCTACTAGGGCTTACCTCGACTAGTCGAATAGTCAACTAATCGATCGAAAGGAGCCGTAGTCGACTGCCAACCTCTTAGTCGAATGCAAACAAATATATTTATTGTAAAAAAAATATTTGGGGGGATCATTCTTTACAAAAGCAAAGAGGCCTAGAAGCGTGGCTAACGCTAATGGTGCGCATACAAGCAAGGCTAACTGCCTAAGAAAACAGGCACAGAAGCACTGAAAGAGGATTTGGGCACAGAGGCACTGAAAGAGGATTTCAGTCTAATGAACACACTAGAGTAGACAAATATCAAGATGTATCCATCAGTGGACCAATTGCATGCTTTGCAGAGGACAAGAAGCCTTCAGTCGACTCCTTCAGACATTAAGCACCCCCCACGGCCCAAATGGAATGATACAAAAAAAATGTATACTATTTTCTTTTGCATTCGGGGAGGAGGGGGGGGGGGGGGTGTTGGCCAATCAAAGTCGACTATACAAATCCTTAGTTGGGGACAGGCCTATAGTCTCTACTACTCTGTCTATGTTGCTCGTTCCATGGTTCATGTTCCATGTTGTCAAGTAAGTGTTCCCCCATGTTAGTACTTAGAGTTTGTGTTTGTGTTTACTTTTCCCCCTCTTCCAGTTCTGTTTATTCCTTTTGTGTCATTAAAACCCTTGGACTTGCTGCTGTCCTATCTACACAACCACCCTGTGACATTATGAGTGGTTGTAAAAGGCCTGGTGAGTGTGTATGTGTGTCAACGGCGTATCCGCAGGCTGGTTGTGGCCGGCCGCTCTGGGTCAAAAAGTCCAGGGCCATTATTTAGTCTTACTGTACTTGTGTTCCCAACATCATTCATTGTGTTGCTGTACATGTGTTCCCAACATCATTCATTGTGTTGCTTGCTGTACATGTATTCACAACATCAGTCTAAATGAGGGCTTGCCCTCAATGATCTATCCAGATTAAATGGAGGTGGAATGGATCAATGAATCAATGAATGAATGCATGAATGGATGAAATTTAAATACCAAATGTCAATATACCAGGTACATTTGAGTACCTAAACAGGCTCTTTAGAACAACCTTGGTAATATTAGCTAATGGCTGAAGGAGCTAAAACACTAGGGGATGTACGTATCTACTGTTCATTATAATACCGGTAGTTCACTCTACAGAGAGCCCCCTAGAGAGTGAAGGGCAGGCAAGGCCACGCTTGTTAGATATGATATCTCATACCGATATGACTATTAAATAGGCCTATAGAAAAGGCTAAATGGATTAGATAAGAAGGTAAAGAGCCTGACATGCTACTTATTCACCACACAAGTCTCTAGATGACAAGGATGCTGTCAGTTTGACAATATTGTCTTTCAACCTCCTATGAGCTTGTGACACTGTATTTAGAAAGGCATATATTAGCCTCTGAAGTAGGGCTGAACAATTCATCACAATGTTATTCAAATCGCAATATAGCCGAGTGCGATATCCCAATCACAGGTGGTGCAATATTTGTTAAAAGTGAAACATGTGTCAAAATAGCATTTTAAATAGTATTGCAGTGCAGGTAATAATAGTAAGTATTACTATAATAATTACCTTGGACTTACACATGGTATTCTACAGACTTCACTTTGTTTGGTACAGATATCCACAGTAATCCCACCATAATCATTTGCATGTGTTTTTCAATGAAAATGTGATTAATGACACAAAAATTGGCATTCCATAATATTGTGAATCAGTCAAAACAATTAAATATTTTTTCATTCAGCCCTTCTTTGAAAGCCATCAATTTTGAATGAACAAGGACAAGTGACATAATTAACAAAGGGTGACGCCGAACAGTTGACTATCTTGTCTTATCTTATAGCCCTAAGAATGATTCCATTTGGGCTATGTCAAAACTTACATAGACTTGCATGGCTTCTCCAAATGTAATAATACTTTTAATAAGATGCTGAAAATAACTCATGTGCTTTTCAATCAATTCCCTTATTGTGTGGAGACATTACTCTGGTAGCCTAATGTTGCTATTTTTTGATGATTTCAATCTATTTGACTACCTAATACCACACAATGCCTCATTCATGAAGCGATATAAGAACAGATTTCGTTCTTATCTATAGCATTTCCTCTTATTTTGTTCTTACCTGGGATTCAGCAATGTTTTCTTATTGTTGCTTTTCTCTCAGGCAAGACCAAATTCTAAGAGTGGTCGAGAGCACTCTTACCCAGATAAGAAACTCTTACCCAGATGAGAAACTATTAAAAAAAGCCTACCATTCATAATAATAATAATACATCAGATTTATATAGCGCTTTTCCTAATGCTCAAAGACACTTTACAAAACAAACAATATAATACAATACAGTTTTTTAATAGATACAATAAAAAAATATATATATAAAAAAGTGAGAGAGGAAGGAGTTCATGGGTTGAAAGCAAACCATTGGTCAATTGCCCCCAAATAGAACTTTTCAATAATAATAATTCTTCTTCTTCTGAAATGGATTATATATTGCTGTTAGAACAGTTAGATGCTCACCCAGGCCGTACGCATAGAACGCATATTTACATCTCCTCTCCTCTCTTCTTTTCTCTGCTTGTACAAGTTCTGAGCGACAAGAGATAGTGACTGTCAAATGAGCCATAGTATTGTCTCCATAGCTATAATATAGAATATAGATATAGCTCTGCAAACATTGTGACACACAGTGAAAATAGGCAATGGAAAGCTGGCGCATTGACTACAGGGATGAGGGTAATAGGTGGCGCTGAATGAGTTAAAGTCGTATTTGGCCCTTTTTTTTACCACTCTTAGAATTTGGTCTTGCCTAAGAGAAAAGCAAAAATAAGAAAACATTGCTGAATCCCAGGTAAGGACAAAATAAGAGGAAATCTGTTCTTATATTTCTTCGTAAATTAGGCCCAATGACAGACGTTTAAGGAGATCTACGCCAGGGTTGATTCAAGAAAGAGGCAGACAATGATCAGAATGTTTCAGAATGACCTGGTAAAGTGTTCTACTGCCACTGGCAACATCATGTGGACTAGAACTGGATAATGCAGGTTTTATGGATATTGTTTCAGTGAAAGATCATCTCATGGACTTCATTAACAAGTATAGATATGTAAGTGAGCATATAGCAGCTAATGCTCATGTTATGGAAAAGTGTGTCTGTCCTCCTAAGCTGTAAATGTGACCAGGGAGCTTGTGATGAGAATAATACTGTCTTTCATCATTCATTCATTCTTTATTTTTAAAAACAATTATGTTTTAGTAGGTGCTGTTTCATGTGCATGGTTTGATGCATATGGATCTATTTTATAATCCCTTATGTTACCCCTCTATATTCCAAAATCCATAGTAAACTAAGACGTCCTTGAAAAGGTTGTTTGAGCGGACTCGGATCACACTATGTTGTTTCAGGACCAAGGACAGCGGCAGCCTGTGTTTAGCCTGTGGGCGGTGTTTCTAGAGTCTAGAGCAGGGGTCAGGAACCTTTTTGACTGGGAGAGCCATAAAAGCCAAATATTTCTAAATATATTTCATTGAGAGCCATATAGTATTTTTAACGTATAATAAATTAAATATGTCTTACTTTTAATGCGACTTCTGGTGCTGCATGGTTTTGCTGATGGCCTTGTAATCTGGTTCATACGTGGTGAGGTTGAGCTTCATGCAGGCGTTGAGGCTTCCATCAGTTAAACGTGAGCGTAGGTTGGTATTAATGTTCCTCATATGCGAGAATGACTGCCCACATGCATATGTAGAGCCAAACATGGTCAATACGGCAATACTCACGCTGCATTGTGTGGTATGTCACAGGAAGCTCGTTCCAAGTTTTAAGAATCAGCTGGTCTTCAGGTTGAAGATTTTTTATTTCTGTCCACTTGTGTTCCCTCGCCAGCTCTGCTCGCTATATCTTCAGCTACAGATACTATTAGCTGTATCTTCAAAACTAATTTCTGTTTACTTTAAAATGACACAGTATTATTAAGAAATATCACAAGTATTGATTTTTTTTTTTTTTTTTTTTACACTCAAACATTTCTGGGAGCCATATGCTGTCACCAGAAGAGCCATATATGGCTCGCGAGCCATAGGTTCCCGACCCCTGGTCTAGAGTGATGGCAGATATCTAAACTTGGTCATGGGAGGTATCTACAAAGATATCTCCTAAACTAGGCATATCACACTGAAACTATCTCGATGGATAGATAGCAGGCCGGGTAAGAGGGGAAATATTTGCATATTCTTTTTTGGTGAGCTGTCCCTTTATTAAGTAGACTATTCTTGTTCTTCGTGAACTCAAATATGCATGAACGTCCATATCTAATTTCTGTATCGCTGGTTTTATTTTGTCATTTTTATTTCTCACGTTTGCCCTGTGTGCCTTTCTTCATCTCTGTACCATTTCAGACATAATGTGTTAATATTTTCTTCTTCAAAACAAACTCCATTGCTGCTGCCCTGTCCGTGCATTGCTGATTAAGCGACAGTGGAGGACACTTAACCCCTAATTACTCCTGATGAGCAGGTTGGCACCTTGCATGGTTGCCTCCGCCGTCGGTGTGTGAATGTGTGAGGAACAATATTGCAAAGCGCTTTGGATAAAAGCGATATATAAATGCACTATTTACCATTTACCTTCTGTGTTTAAAATGACTTACTTCTGTGTTCATAATTACTTAAAAATTGTGGACTGGCTGAATTGTTCTTGTCCGACACTGAATGTATCCAAAACCGTTTTCTCTAACAGATGTAAAAGTGACGTCATCACTAGAGATCATTATAAAAGAACAGGAAGGAGGGAAGTTGTCCCACATTTCAAATATTGAATGAATTGAATTATTGTTGCATTTATATAGCCCTTTTCTAGACACTCAGGGCTAGATCCACAAAGAATGGATTGCATTGTGTGTATTGAGCCGTACTGTATTGTACCCATTCTGCAATCTGTTGATAAAACTTTCATTCAATCAATCAATCTGCACGGTGATTGATTGAATGAAAATGTTATTAACAGATTGCAGAATATGTACAATACAGTACGGCTCAATACACACATTTGTTAAGGGGATGCAGACCAGAGAAAGACTTTCGTCTCGTTTACATCAGGGTCCCCCATTTTCAATTCATAATGAATTGTAAGTAAGGGTGCAACTTTCTCCCTGCAATCCATTCTTTGTGGATCTAGCCCTCAAAGTGCTTTACACTGTAGGACAATGTGACCTCCTTCACCACCACTATGTAGCACCCAACCTTGAGCTATGCAGGCTCAATGGCTGCCATACGCTGGCACCAAGCACAATGGCTGAAAGTCTCAGGAGACAGGGATTGATATCAGCCAATTAAGGGGAGGGGATGTTTAGGTGGCCTTGATATCAGAGAACCGATGGTAAGGAACATCGGGGAACCCCCTCCTCTTTGCATAGGCGCCCTGGGTTCTTTAATTGTTATGGGGGGGGGGGGGGGGGGGTGTCGGGAGAACCCAAGAGCAGAACACAAGGCACAGGAGAATGAGGCGGTTTAGGTTATTTCATGGAAAACCCAGGGAATAACAAGGAAGGCAGGTAGTGAATTGCTGGGAGTGAGAGGAGCCAAGCGGGCGACGTGTGTCCATGCGGTCCTGGGAAGGTGTCGGCTGGTGAGGTCCGTAGGTGGGGGTGCAGGCCGGAGGGGTGAGATCCCACACACAGGAGAACAACGGTCAATATGACACAGAGTACTGAGCACACAGATAACACACTCGGAGTAACACAGTAATTGTGTATTAGGTTACTAGAGGTCCAGAGACCAGTCCTACTACCAAGGGAGGTGAAAAAAACACTCAGTATCAGGAGTGGCAGGGGTGCAGGCCTCTTATCCTGGCTCCGTGATGAGATGATAATTCACAGGTGGGTAGGCACTAGGCAGGCTGATGGCGAGGTGGGAACAGGGAGAGACCCATATACGGTTGTGGGAACCTGCTGACAGACAGGGGAGAGAACGGCCCTGGCTGTGGCTGTAACATTAATGACCCTTTTAACGACGAATTCAGTAGGGACCTTGGTTTAACGGCACTCACAGCTATATGGTGTCCCTATCACCATAACAGGGGCATTGTTACTGCCATCCAGAGGACAGAGTGCTCCCTGCTGGACAACAACACCACTTTCCGACAACGGCCTTGACCGGGGTCTCGAACCAGTGATCATCCGACCATGAGTCAGGAGCTCTACCCATGTAGCCACGCTGCCAGACATATTTAGGTTACGTTATTGATAGTAAACGTAAAAAACTATTATAATAATAAATATGTTATTTGTCTCCCTTGAGTAGAGACTAGATGCAGCATTTGTACTCTACTCTACATGCTCTCTATGATGCTAGTGTCATGTGGAGGTTACCATGATCTCTATGATGCTAGTGTCACGTGGAGGTTACCGTGATCTCTATGATGCTAGTGTCACGTGGAGGTTACCGTGATCTCTATGATGCTAGTGTCACGTGGAGGTTACCATGATCTCTATGATGCTAGTGTCACATGGAGGTTACCGTGATCTCTATGATGCTAGTGTCACGTGGAGGTTACCGTGATCTCTATGATGCTAGTGTCACGTGGAGGTTACCGTGATCTCTATGATGCTAGTGTCACGTGGAGGTTACCGTGATCTCCAAACAACACGCAACAACCATGAGGTTTAGTTTAGTTTGTTTTATCACAAACAGAACAGATTTATACAGAAGGGCAATGGGGGCAATAAAAAACAGCAACTAGAAATAAACCAATTAAAACCCTGAATGTGATGTTTGGGTCAAATTGAACCGTTTTAAAATTTTTACTAAAAGAAAAAGTATGCAAGGATAAACATTTTCAACCTGCAACTCCATGGCCTTGGCTTATTTTCTGTGAAGACCAGAACTGTTGAGTAGAGCGTCCTGGTCGACTGGTTTGCTGTAGGATGGGAAGATATCGGGCATCAGGACGAATTCCTGGTGAATGGCAGCGTGCCGCACAGCTCCAGCAACACAGCTTTTAAACACAGAAGATCCGTGCCACTGTCTCTCAATGAGGCAGGGACTTCCGCATTCCTCAGCGTAGCATCTGTGATACGGTAGCTATAGCCAGCGGGGGAGGGGGGAAGAAGCAGGAAGTGCAGGCCACAACCAAACCAAAACACACGCGCGCGCGCACGCACACACACACACACACACACACGCACACGCACACGCACACGCACACGCACACACACACAAAGCCCCGCCTACAATCATCTCTTAACACATTATGTCCAACCCCCTCAGTTCTCCCCAATGTCGTGGTTGCCCAAATATGGACATCCTCAACTGCAGAGTCAATTAACGCAGCAGTCATTGCATATAATGGACTTTTTCTGAAGCAAGTAATACAACAATGCAACCAAATCCATACTCTATCTATATAAACACATATCAAATGTAATGGATAGACAAATCTATTTCCTACCACCATTGCAATATTATTAAGAAATCTTCTAACTTTCCTGTTTGTGTGTGTGACGTCTGCTTATTGTACCCGATCTTCCGCAGCCTGGTCCCACCGCCATGTTTGTTAAGTGTTGTTTGTAACAACGTGCAACGCTGGCACAAGGTCAACAAGAGCCTCCTATAGGGGTGCGCTGTGTGACGACCCCCACTTCACCTGCAAATGGGGAGTCTTCTGACTCAAAGAGCATGGTGGAGTGGGTAGGTCGTTACCCCAATTCGAATCACCTGTGCAGTGCAGAGAGCTGCCTGCACACACAGTATGTTTCCCTGTCTAACCCTTCTGTCTGCTTCTCCCATCTGCTTTCCCCATCAAACAGGACAGGTTGTATCAGCCACCAAGTGAACCAACTTGGCATCCTCTGTCCATTCTGTTATGCACATTGTTATGCACATGTTATGCACAAAAGTGAGGTCGAATGCAATGAAGCGAACTGTCATGTTCCGTGGTATGCAGGAATGGAACTCTCTTCCCAGACATGTTAAGCAGGAGAATAGTAAATGTCGTTTCAAAATCGTGGTAAAACAACATTTTCAACCAAAGAAATTGACATTCCCTAATAGATAGTGTGTACTTAAATGAAAATGTATGTGTCTGATAAAGAGATAGGTATATATGGATGAAAAGGCATGTGTCTGATAGGGATATATTATTAAAATATTGTATAATTGGCTGATATGAACATAGATAATGTATGTAAAAGCTAAATAGTATATTATGCTGTATTGTATTATGAATTAATTATGAGTAGGTATTATTGTATTGTATTATGAATTAATTCATAAGGAGTATATATTTTTATATTGTATTATGAATTTGATTAGGGTTTTTATTGTTGTTTTAATTGTCTGTATGACATGTAAATGTTGTGAGTGTATAAGGGTTTTTATTGTTGTTTTAATTGTCTGTATGACATGTAAATGTTATGAGTGTATAAGGGTTTTTATTGTTGTTTTAATTGTCTGTATGACATGTAAATGTTGTGAGTGTATAAGTCTGTAACTGTATTTTATGTGTTATGGACCCCAGGAAGAATAGCCCCAGCACTGCTGTGGCTAATGGGGATCCAAATAAACTTAAACTTAAACATTTGTTGTTTAATTCGATTATTATTTGTTTAGATAGGATTAAATAAATCATCTTTGTTAACTTTGTATCACGTGTGTTGACTCCCTTTATATGATAACCTCTGGTTCGTCATAGCTGTTACATCAAATTCCGGTCCACAAAGTTCAGCCAGACTGTCTGGTCAGTTAGTATCTTCTTTAGGCCTGCCAACAAGATATGGCTTGGAGCTATTTATATTAGTTTATTTTAGAATGTTTTGATACTATGTAGTAGGTGTTACCGGCCTCAGATCTAGGGGAATCTGAGTCGGCACAAGTGATCCACAGCCGGCAAGAGTGCGCTGTGGGTCTGTGAATGATAGAGAGATAGACACGTTATCTATATTCAGCATTGCTCTGCTGCTGGCAGCGATTTATTCTCACAAAAATATATACAAAGTAGTCCTTTAACATTCCAATATGTTGTACTACTTATTGTAGAAAAATGCAATAAACGAAATCAGACTGCATAAATACAAAATATCCCTTTAACATTTCAATACTTTGTAATTCTTATTGTCCCCAAAATACCATAAACGAAATCACACAAAGATACAATCTTCAAATGTATTAGAGAACGAAATAAAGTGCAAAACAATAAAACCTTTTGGCATAAATTCAATCTGCATCCTTACTTTAATAAAGTGCAACCAATACACCCTTTGCATAAACTCCATCTATATTCTTACTTACAAATACAAACTTAGTCAGGACAATCACATTCAATGTAGAAAAAAACCAATAGTACATATCTTAAATTGAATACGCTTACATTCATAACCTTAGCAAATACCCATTGACGGCAACAGTAACACGCTCCATTTTACACGCACGTACACATGCACGCGCGCGCACACACAAGCACCACGTGTACTGTCTGTGTAATACTATGAAAATAGCTAGCTAGCAGGCGGCTTGGTGGCGCAGCGGTGTAACCGCTCGTCACCAACGCGTGAGGCACCGGTATCGAATCCGGCTGTTAGCGTTGCCTCCGGCTTGGGCCGCCCGTCATACTGACACAATTGGCAAAGTCAGCGGGAGGGGAGTCGATGGGTGGTAATCTGGTCGTTGTAAAACAGCGACTCCTACAGGTCGGTCAGGGCGCCTGCACAGCAAGGACAGAAGATGTCGAGGGTAGTGTGAGCCTCCCACACGTTACACCTCGCCAATGAGAGTCCGCGCTGGCAGGTGAAAAAGAAGTGGCTGGCTGACTCCGCATGTATCGGAGGGGACATGCGATAGATTCTTCAACCCTCCCTACGACCGACCAGTGGGGGGCACATGTGAGCAACGATCAAGACAGGGGAGGGGGGAATTGGCACGACTAAAATTGGGATGGGAGAAACACTGAAAAGAAGGAGAAAAAGTGGATAAAAAAAAAAAAGCTAGCTAGCAGTTAGCCATTATTCAACTCGACCAATTAAAACTACTCGTCCAAACTTGCAAACATGTTCATGTACACACTCAAAACTATACAGTAACATGTCACTGACAGTTCCCATTCGTTTTTAAACATCTTTAAGAATGTTTTAGATCATTATTTTATACCTGTGAATGATTGAGAGATAGACACGTTATTTATTCAGCCTTGCTCGGCTGGCAGCGATTTATTCTGACCGCGCATGCTTGGGAGCCAAGACTACTGATTTCTTCCTCACTCACAGGAGCGCAGGAGCGCCATCTACTGACTTGGAAGTAGCATCTCATTCAAAAGTTAATTACAGTTAGAGTAGTTGTGAATAATCTTAAAAGAATATAGGGGGGACGTGGTTGTTTTTGGGTAAAACTTCACATGGAGGCATTTTCGAACCCTCTACATAGGCCTACTGTAATTATAAATGGTAAATGATGCATTTATATAACGCTTTTAATCCAATCGCTTTACAATTTTGTTTCTCACATTCACCCATTCACACACTGACGGCAGAGGCAACCTCGGGAGCAATTAGGGGATAAGTGCTCTCAAGGACACTTCAACACACGCTGCCCGGGAGGAGTGGGAATCGAACCGATTATATGGCTTGGACCTATTAGTTTGTTGGCACTTTCTAATAATAGCCACTGCCTTCACCCCATGGGTTTAATTATGTATATATTCTGGACTGTATTGTATTTTGATTATGTTTTTGTATGCATTTTGATTGTATATCCTGGACTATAACCTGTGTTATGAGTGATAGGGTATTCAGACCCTCATCGGCACTATTGTGTATACTATTAATTTTCTCATATTAACAGTTTTTCCTGCCCATACCTGTACCCCCTAGTCGCCTGGCTGTGCTGCTATGACGCCTGGATTTCCAGAAGGGGATCAATAAAGGAATATCTTATCTTGTATTATTGTCTCGTAATGTAATGCAAGCAGCCTACTGTTGCAGTACTGACTCTCACCCAGGGACTACAGATATGGATTAGTTTATAGCTATATCTGGTGCAATACATTATTGTGCATTTGTCCCTGTCAAATATTTAATCATCGCTCACGCGTCTTCTGTGTTCACGTTTGCTTTTGTGTTCATTATACAAAATAAAAGAAATTGGGCCACACGTTTGAGTTTAGCGTAAATTACATCAGGCTGTCAATCAAAACAGTCATGGGGGCGGGCCAAACTCTTGAACTGGTCACGCTTGAGAAAGGCACCACAGATGCCATACAACTGGATCTTATAGACATGCAACTGTAGGATTATGTAGAATATATAAAAAAAAACGTTTTTATTAATTAAATACAAATATTGGCTCAGTATCTATCGGCAGATACTCACAGTTGTGGTATCAGTAATGAAAAAGTGGTATCAATCCATCTTTAGTTAGTTATTGATTAGATGTTATCCAAGGTAAATTATGGCATGTATTTTATATATATATATATAGTATATACATAATCTGAACATAATCTGAAAGTATAGGCTTGCTTGCAAATGTCATAAAAAAAGTCAAAGGTTTGTCTTACATTTACATTTACATTTAGTCATTTAGCTGACGCTTTTATACAAAGCGACTTACAAGTTCTGTACGACAAGTCATCAGGAAGGGCACAACTCTATCAGCTGAGTAACAATGTTCATCAAAGTGTTGAGTGCTACAGTGTAGGTTAGTTTATTAGGACAAGTGCATGACAGTAAGGTTAGTTAGGGTTAGATATTTTTTATTATTTTTTTTTATTCAAATAATGGTTGAAGAAGTGCGTTTTTAGTCGACGGCGAAAGATTGGACAGGTTTCGGCTGTCTGAACTGGGGTGGGTAGTTCATTCCACCATTGTGGGGCAAGGACTGAGAATAGGCGACTTCTCTTTGATGACCCTCCCGGAGCTTCAACATTCTTTGGATGATATAAAGTACTGAAAAATGTCATAATGATTAGAAGACGTTCATGTAATTATCGATTTGCTAAATGTTGACTCTTAAATCAAATCAAAATCAAATAAAATGTATTTGTAAGGCCCGACAACACATGTTAATGTCCCCATGGGCCGTACACGTCTTCTTTAAACAAGTCAAGAAGAAACATAACAATAAGTCAAGAACAGAACAAGAACACCATAAGGTCCAACAAATTTAAAATAAATGCAAATAAATGAAAGAATGCAAGCACTCCCAGACATACCCCATGCGAAGGTAAGGAAAAACTCAATAAAACCTAACAATAGGGAAAAATGCTCCACAGGCAGTGTGGAGGAGAGAAACCTTAGAAGGGCCATTCAAGGGGGGATCTCCCTTCTTAGATGTCGGTGATAGTAGTGTTGCAGACTAACAGTTGGTAAGCATGCACTCAAGTGTGTAGTGAAACACAGATGAGTGCATGCAATAGCAACTGAACATTTTGAAAGATTAAAGATAGAGCTGATAGCGATAGCAACTGAACATTTTGAAAGATTAAAGATAGAGCTGATAGCGAATCTATTTGAGGCACAGGGGCGGCGCAAAGAGGGTCGCGTCCTCCCCGTCTTAATCACGGGACATTCAACACTTCGGTCATTGCTCCGAGACAGCCGGAGACAGGGAGATAGGGGGGCGGCGCAGCATCATTAGAGAGAGTTAGAGAGTTCCCATATTTGTGGTGCTCCAAAAAAGCAGACATGGGGGAAAATAGACATCCTAACTAAACAAGACAGATTAATCTAAAGGTCAGTCCCCGACCAGGTGAGATCAGGGTAGGTTGAAGGAGAGAGTGTACCTACTATACCAGTGGACCTACTATAGAAGTTAGTTCCACGTGATCTCCTAGTAACTGATTTTCCAAACAGCTGATTGGCCAATAGGTGGTTGTGACACTGAGAACCCAGGGTTAAACCTGAAGTTATGAAGATCATACTCTATCTTCATGCTATACCCCCCTGCTCTCTAAGATCTCAGCTCATACTCTACCTTCATGCTATACCCCCCCTGCTCTCTAAGATATCAGCTCATACTCTATAGCTTCATGCTATACCCCCCTGATCTCTAAGATCTCAGCTTTGATTGATTGATTGAAAACTTTATTAACAGATTGCAGAATGGGTATACAGTACACAGTACACCTCAATAGATACAATTGTTAAGGGGATGCAGACCAGAGGAAGACTTTCGTCTTG
The DNA here is from genome assembly GCF_963971535.1 of Notolepis coatsorum. Classification (NCBI taxonomy): domain Eukaryota; kingdom Metazoa; phylum Chordata; class Actinopteri; order Aulopiformes; family Paralepididae; genus Notolepis; species Notolepis coatsorum. The sequence continues at coordinate 35,346 of NW_028171969.1, forward strand.
TTTACATCAGGGTCCCCCATTTTCAATTCATCATAACATATATGACACACACCACATACAGATAGACAGTACTGCTACATCTATACATTAATTATGACATACCAGATTTGCAAATACAGTACTGTTTGTGGTACAAAAAGAGTCCAGAAAAGAGAGTATATACATTTGACGTAGAAACTAGGACGTTGGGTAGGTGGGGTGGGGTTGGGTGGGTGGGGGCTGTGGGGGGGGGGGGGGGGGAACTGTACATTGGAGGTGGTTGGGTGGGCGGGGTGGGTGGGGGACACTGTACAAGCCATACATGGCAATTTACTGTACAGCTAAGCTCATACTCTAGCTTCATGCTATACCCCGCCTGCTCCCAGAAATACACGGATAGAAAATGCATGATGATGTCTTTCAGAGCTGCACAAATATAAATTGGTATACAAAGCTACCTGTATATTCCAAATACATGCAGTGGAAACAACAACAACAAATATAAAATAATAATAATAATAATACATTGTATTTGTATAGCGCTTCTCAGGAACACGAAGTCGCTGACAGTAGGCAGAGAAACAAAGAAAAACAAAAGGAACATAAGACCACGGGGGAAACAGGGAAAACAGCATGAGATACACAGAAACATAAAGCCACAGTAACTAACTTCAAAACAGGTTGGAGGGGGGGGGGGGGGGGGGGGGGGGGTTATGGTTGGGGAAGGTTGAAGGCAAGGGAACATGAGTGTAATATGTCAACAACATGACAGTCATAAGTCAGGAAAGACCCCAGTGACTATAGGTGAATATATATCTGCTGGAATGTGACCTTTGGCAAATACACTAATGCTCCTCAGAGAACCATATTCAATGAAATATAACATCTTTGCACCACCAACCTTAGGCTGCAGGATCAGGAGAATCAGCGTCTCCAGAAGGTTGGTTTCTAACTGCCACACAGTGGGGTGACCGTGTAGCCGCAACAGCGTCCCAGCTTGCTAGTGTTTATCAACATATAGTCTGGTAGGAGAAAACTCACCCCATCTTCTTCTGATGAGATCTTCTTATATCCTATATTGATTTTATGTTTTATTTAATTGTGCAGCGAGGGTGATGCCATAATCTCAATGAAAGCCAACATTGTGCCCTTGCTGGCTGTTTATTACAAGTAGTCAGTGTGGACTCTCAAAGAGGGTGGCTGCAATTCGAAACTGGCCCCGGTAAATGTCCAAACCCACCCACCCAACGGCGTGAATACTTTCCCTAAGCGGGTTGTACTTCCGCGTTCGGTTTGCGCAATCTGATTGGCCACTGACGTTTCTGGTCATGTGACATGTGCGTCAATGGTGTGACGCCTAGTTCTGCCACCGGTTAAGCTTAGGCACTCTTTCGAAGTTGGTTAAGGTTAGAGTTTGTCTTAGAGCAGGGCGATAGAACACCAGCCCTGATTCCAAACTCTAACCTTAACCAACTTCGAAAGAGTGCCTAAGCTTAACCGGTGGCAGAACTAGGCGTCACACCATTGGCGCACATGTCACATGACCAGAAACGTCAGTGGCCAATCAGATTGTGCAAACAACTTCATTACAGTACATTACAGTACATTACAGTACATTACAGTACATTTCAGTTCATTACAGTACATTACAGTACATTACAGTACATTACAGTACATTTCAGTTCATTACAGTACATTACAGTACATTTCAGTTCATTACAGTGCATTACAGTACATTTCAGTTAATTACAGTACATTACAGTAGATTACAGTAGATTACATTACAGTACATTACAGTACATTACAGTACATTACAGTACATTTCAGTGCATTACAGTTCGTTACAGTACATTACAGTAGATTACAGTAGATTACAGTACATTACAGTACATTGCATTTCAGTACATTACATTTCAGTACATTACATTACAGTACATTACAGTACATTACATTTCAGTACATTACATTACAGTACATTACAGTACATTTCAGTTCATTACAGTAGATTACAGTACATTACAGTACAGTACATTTCAGTACATTACAGTACATTACAGTACATTACATTACAGTACATTACAGTACATTACAGTACATTACAGTACAGTACATTTCAGTACAGTAGATTACAGTACATTTCAGTACATTACATTACAGTACATTACAGTACATTACATTACAGTACATTACAGTACATTACAGTACATTACAGTACATTTCAATACATTTCAGTACATTTCAATAGATTACAGTACATCTCAGTTCATTACAGTAGATTACATTACATTACAGTACATTTCAGTACATTACACGACTCAGCAATGTGACCTGATTACCTTCAATTTACTTTTGGTTCACTGCAATTTCAATAATGTTATTATTATCATGATAATCTTCCATCATGATTAGCCATCATTTCAAATTATTTCAAATTCTTGAATCTATAAATTTTTTAATACAATGCCATTTTACCTTTGAACATATATTTTAGTAATCCAAGAAGTAATAATCTGCCATTTCAATCCAACATGTACAAGAATCCGTAATCTGATACAGAAGTGAAATGGAATTCCACGATAAAAAAAAAGGAAAGGATTTCTGAATCTGTAATCTGGTTACATTTCCCAATTTTGGGTTGGATTATTACTGTTCCATCGTTCCATGTAATCAGTTACTTCCCGACCCTGGTGAGACATCGGTGATGTGAACCAGAGCGCTGGATGTGCGGGAAATAAGAATGGAAGTAATGAGATGACGGGTGGATCCTGAGGGGCCTGGCTTAGCTCACCACGTACAGTAGCTATCAACAGACAGGCCCAGGGCCTCAAATGAAGGGCCGTCAATCCTGCGCACAGGAGAGACCCTGCAGACGACACCCAGCAGCACGTCCCAAACCATTCATCACTGATCAGGTCGTATAATAGTGTGAAACACAGATCCATTACTAAAAGTACAAGTAAAAGTAGAAATACCCAGATGGAATAGTACTCTGGTAAGTATTTGATATTGATATTGTTCCTCTTTTACTTACTTTTTTTACTTACTTTTTTACTGTATGAAGCACACTCTCAGGGGCTCATACAGAACCAAGCAATTATGCCACAATAATGTGGAACGCCCTACCCACAGCCGTAAAGGAATGTGAATCCCTACCCTCCTTCAAAACCGCTCTCAAAGAGCACCTACGGGTGGCTCCAATTAGAAACTGGCCCCTGGTGTGGCTGGGTAGCGCAGTGGAGAATGCAGCGTCAGCGGTACCTCCGGCTTGGTCAGTCGTCCCTACTAACACAATTGGCAGTGTTAGCGGGTGGGAAGCCGGCGGGGTGTGTGTCCTGGTCGTTGTAAACTGCGGTTCCTACTGGTCGGTCGCGGCGCCTGTTCAGCAGGGAGGGGATCTGGGGGAAATAGCGTGAACCTCTGCACGCGTTACATTCCCCCAGTGAGAGTCCTCGCTGTCAGGTGAAAAGAAGCGGCTGGCTCCACATGTATCGGAGGAGGCATGTGGTAGTTCTACACCCTCCCTAGGCCGACAGTGGGGCAATGCGCGCAACGACCAGGAAGGGAATTGGCATAACGACTAAATTGGGATGGGAGCAAAAATACAGAAAAAGTGAGAACAAAAAAGAAAAAGAAGAAAAAAAGAAACTGGCCCCTGTAAATGTCAAAATTACCCCCACCCAACCCCCTCTAAATGTACAGTTTCTTCCCCTTCGGATACTTTTTTTTTATGATGTTCTCTCTTTCTTACACAGTACCGTATATTTGTATGTCTTGTATGTCATAAATGTCTTGATGAATTGAAAATGGAGGACCCTTCTGTAAACAAGATGAAAGTATTTTTCTGGTCTTCATCCTCTTAGCAGTTGCTTGTATTGAGCTGTACTCTATTGTACCCATTCTGCAATCTGTTAATAAAGTTTTCAATCAATCAATCAAACACATTATTAATGACGTTTGTGTATTTTATTTCATTCAAACCTCAATCCATTGACCTCTAAATGTTAAAGTGGTATGTGGTCCAGTAATGCTGCTCTGATTAAAGGTTATGTTAAAGTGGTATGTGGTCCAGTTATACTCTGCTCAGATTAACCTGTTGCACTTTGCCCTCATCTGTCGGCGCCGGGCAGCGTTTTTGCCGATCAACCAATACATTGTTGGAAAGTTGAATTTTCCGCCTTTCGATCGTCACCCCACTCGACCTATTGCGTGCCTCCAGTCTCGAGTTACAAGACGAAACAACCGACGTTGACGAGCGTCATTTAACAAGTCATTCGGACAAGTGACCACGTCCAGTTTGGCCTGGGTCCTGAACGGACCAGTCACCTCTGACGATGAAGATTATTGACCGTTTTTGTAGCCAATGAAATTCTGGAGCTAATAGTATCTTACATGAGGGCTGATTCCCTTTTTTTTTTATCCACTTTTTCTCCCATTTTCTATATTTTCCCCCATCCCATTTTCGTATCATCCAATTCAACCCTCCCCTGTCACGAACGCTGTTTCTTGCCTCCCACAAGCCGGCTGCAATGTGGACTAAGTCATACATAGCACAAGTCCCCTCCGGTACTTGAGGTAACAGCAGTCGCATCTTTTCACCTGCGCAGCTCGATCTCTCAGTGGCGAGGAGTAACGCGTGGGAGGCTCACGCTGCCCCCGACACTTCCTGATTCTACTGCGCAGGCGCACCAACCGACCTGTAGGAGTCGCTGTCCACAACACTCGATCCCCACCCATCAGTTTCCCACCCCCTAATACGGCCAATGTGTATTAGTACGAACGACCAGCTAAACTGAAAGCAATGTGGAGCGCTGGGCTCGAACAGGCGAGCCCAGCGTCTCTTCATTCGTGGCGAGCGCCTTGCCCACTACGCCACGTAGCCGCCCTACATGAGGGCTGATTCCTACGGTAAAGGGAAGGAAGAAGACAAAGACGTTTTTGGTTTGGAGAATTTCTCACTCACCGTCCAAATGAATGAGCGGTTGGCCATTTCGGACGAATTATTACCGATACAAGGATTACAAAAACATCTATAAAACACAAATTGTCCGTGGTATTGTTATAAACGTTGGACCTGTACTGTAGATAAGACTTCACGCTATGGAACCGTTATGTTTTCCAGCTCCTACCTCTCAGCTGGAACTCAAAAACAGGCATCTGGCAACAAGTAAACAAAACGTGAGTAAGCAAAACTTTAATTTCAGTGTGTTCAAACCTCTAACTCTATTACATTAGCACTCAGAGTGGTTCTTCTCATGTTGTGGAAGACCGTTCAGGATGTTTCCTTTAAATAAAGACCAGACTCATGCATGTGCTATAAGTGTTTGAAGTAATACATCGCAAATAACTTTGGGTATGCAATCATCAGGTGTTTTATGCTAAATGTGCCCTCAGCATAAGGGGTTAAAGGTTACGTTAAAGTGGTATGTGGTCCAGTAATGCTGCTCTGATTAAAGGTTATGTTAAAGTGGTATGTGGTCCAGTTATACTCTGCTCTGATTAAAGGTTATGTTAAAGTAGTATGTGGTCCAGGTATGCTGCTCTGATTAAAGGTTATGTTAAAGTGGTATGTGGTCCAGTTATACTCTGCTCTGATTAAAGGTTATGTTAAAGTAGTATGTGGTCCAGGTATGCTGCTCTGATTAAAGGTTATGTTAAAGTGGTATGTGGTCCAGTTATACTCTGCTCTGATTAAAGGTTATGTTAAAGTAGTATGTGGTCCAGGTATGCTGCTCTGATTACTTCCTCTTGAAGTTGGCAGGCCTCAAATGTTAAAGTGCATTATCTTCATACTTGTATGCCATGTTTTATGCA